>NC_092097.1:51901664-51994164 GCF_045679555.1 Salvelinus alpinus
ACTGATGAATGTGTTTGTTTTTTATGACCGTGTTTTTCTTCCTGTTTGCATTTTGTATTTATATTGATGTTTATGTTTTCTGTCATTTATGTAATTCAGGGCTCATCTGTATGATTCCCTGATAAAATAAAGGTTAAATAAAATAAAATGTCTTATAATGCTGCATAGTGATGTTATAGATACTTATGAGTTGTTATTACAGCTTCTAGCAAGTGTTATAATGCAGTAGAACTGTATCATAAGGAATTATGTATGTGTGCCTCTTAGCAAGTGTTACCGGGCTAAGATACTTCTTTTGTGCTTTGTCCTCAGGCCATGTGGATGTGGTACGGTTCCTAACAGACGCCTGCAAAGTGAACCCCTTTGTGAAAGACCGGTACGGTAGTATTCATTCATTCATCCACCCCTCCATCCATCTATAGCAATCTCTATTGACATTTCCTCCAACCTAACAACATCCCGTAGCTACTATTTTCCCATCCTCTCATGTCTTATTTCTCCATCTCATTCGGTCCTCTGTGGCCATTGTCTTTATTGAGAGGTAGTTATTTTTGAATAACTTCTGACATGCTTCATCTATGTTCTGTCTCATCTCTACCACCTCCCTCCAGGTGGGGCAACATTCCCCTCGATGATGCCGTGCAGTTTGGCCACAGTGCCGTGGTGAAGGTCCTACAGGATTACCAGGTGGCCTGCCAGGAACAGGAGAGACTACCAGTGGCTGATACCATACCCATAGCCCCCAAACTAGAGACTGTAGAAGGCATGGTGTGATCATGGGCCGTATGTGTCAAGCGTCTCCCATTAGGAGTGCTGATCTGAGATCAATTTTTGCGTAATGAAACAGATTATTATAGACGGGGAGAACAGTGATTGTAGATCAACACCCCACCTTGATAAATGGGTCCAGGACCATTTATTAATTATTAATTAGGCCCCAAACAGAAGAAAACAGATTGAAACATGGAGAGACTTCTGCAAGTTGTCCAATAAAAACAAAAACATTCATTTTAATTTCATTTGCAAATAAGTGTGTGTCCCGAGTGGCATTCTATTTCCTATCAACCTTTAGTGCACTACTTTTGGTTAGTAGTGTGTGTGTGTGCAGGGAATAGGGTGCTATTTGGGATGCTCACATAGTGTTATTCCTCCCATCAGTACTTTCTCTGGGTACATCCCAATAATGTCTCCTTTCTCCTGAAGTGTTCACTACTTCCCACAAATCTAAAATAGTTGAATTAATGAAGGCACGGGCTAGTTTCTTATACCAGTCATTACCTTTAATATTGGTGAAGGGAAGTTAAGTGCACACTTTGAGAGGAAGGAGAGATAATTGGGGCAGAGTCCCCTATCTTGTATGCAGTATTTACTCCTCTCATTCAGTCAGAGATAAGACTTGTAACAACAATTGTTGGGCTGCATTCTGATACATATACTGATTCTAACTATTATGAATTTAGCGGAGGTCATTTTGTCAACAATAACGACAAATATTCGGCCACAACTTATTTTTCCTGACTAAAACTATGACTATAACAAGATGCCCAGGGAAGAAAAAAAAACTTACAAATAGTTTTTCATTTTAGTTGACGCTAAATGTAACAAGATGAGAAGTTCACCTGAGACGAATGGTCATTCGATTTGACATGACGCTCCTTCTGATCTGTTTTGTCCAATCAGAAGCATGCATGCCTTTTAATGCAATCGTCTCTGACAGAATGAACGTTCTTTCATGTGCGCAGTCTACTTGAGCTTATTATAGCCCTGCCCGCCTTTCCAACATACACAGCTCCCGGCGGTCACTTCAATCGTCTCTCTTTTGAACTGATGCGCAGGCAGGGAACTTCTAAATTGTAGCTAACCTCTATTCTGTTAAGAACCAATGTTCAAACTGGCCATTTTTGCTTTGATCACTTCCAAAGCCATATTTTGCCATTTGCGCTGATATTCATCTGTGTTGCTACTCTCGCGTTCCGCAAATGCGAGTTGCAGTTCATTTTTACCCGATTGGAAATACTACTGCTATTTACTGAATATCAGGAGTACAGCAATAATTCTGGCATTGTTGGAAAGCTCAGATTCTCCCCTTTTTCAATTGATTCACAGAATATGCACATGGTGGAAGTTAGGGGTAGCCTAAATATGAATTATTTAATGGAAAATGACGGTGACTAAAACCCGACAAATTGTCCAGAGTTTAGACTGATAATCTTAAACTAAGGATAAAATGACTAAAATGTGACTTAAGATGAAAAGCCATTTTAGTCAAATGACAAATTCTAAAATAGATGACAAAATTAATACTGCTGGGTACCAGTCTGTTTGTGGCATCAAGGAATAACACGTTTGGTATAACCGGGAGTTCACACGATAGCACAGACAGTTCTGGGACCTTTTGCCAATTCATATACGTGACTTTCACAACACACAACTGACCTATACTATACCTTTTTTAAGGGCATCATGAAATGGCCTAATACAGCTTGCCAATATCTTTGGCTTTGCTATGTATTGGTGAACATTGGCACGTTGTTGATACATTAGCTGAGGTTGTGCTACAAGAGCACAACAGACGGATACTTCTAAGATCCAGTAATGATGAAGGAGTTCAGATGTCATGGTGACTGTTGTTTCAGTCATGTGTTTGGCCTCATTTGAGTACCTGGGGCTCTGTTGCAATATCCATCACTCAGAGTGAAGCAATGTATTGGGCATGCATTCTCAGTTGTGTGTGTGTGTGTGTGTGTGTGTCAGCAGAAAGAATGGTCAACTCCCAAACTGATGGTTGATGAAAGTTTAATGCATTTCCATAAACACACCATAAGAGCTGATGGAGAAACAAACCAAAAATGCTCTTACAATACAGTCCACAAACAATACACTTTTACACAACTTTACATTAGCGTGCTTCATACATCAAATGCATCAATATGCATGAGAATGTCTACCCCAAATAGTTGATTACGTGCTAATGTGGCACGAGATGAACTACTATATTAGCCAGCACAAACAGTGGAGCTAGGCTACAGCTAATAACGTCATATTGCTAGCAGACTTTAGAACATCAGTTACAACACAAATATCCGTTCAGTATACGTTCAAAAATAATTAGAAAGATTTGAAATAAGACCAATATTGAAAAACAGTAAATACCTTGCTCTCTTTCCAGTTAGGTGCTAAGTTTGACGTTGTTTTCTTGAATACTTGGAACAACCTCCTTCACAAAAAGTTATTTTCCTTTTTCTCCCGTGCCCGTTTCCCATATACCCTTTGAACTTATATCAGAGAAGGCAAAAACAAATCTGCTGTCAAAATAAGTCACACTAAACTGTTAAATATACAGTGAGGTTTGAAAGATTTTTTTTTTTATTTTTTTTATTTTTTTTTTTAAACAAGAGTCCAAATATTGAGCAGACATTGATCTGGCACTCGTTTTTAGGGATTCATTTACAGTGTGCTAGAATGGACATTGGGACGTCGCTGGAGTTTGTTCATATTTAGTTACATATTTCTAAAGAGAACATGTCTACAAGTCTGTGCCTTACTTTATATAACTTTATCCTTTATGTACATTATTGGAGATCTACGTCCATGGATGTAACACGTACCAATAAATGTAGTTAACCAATGTGGAACGTTGAGATATGAGGGGAAACTGTGACGTACAGCATTCCTCTGATGTGAAATCGAGAACATGTGCAAACATTGAATTGGACTTTGTGTAAATACTCTATTGCTTACATGTAAATAAGTGTATTTCCTAATGCCTGATTCTTTCGTTGAAGATATTCTCTAGCAACACTGTGTGGTATGTTTTAACTTGTTCTTCATCACTTCAATTCACTGGTGCGATTTTTATGTCATGATTATTTTATATGTCTGAATTATGAAAGAGATGATCTATTAAAACTCTGACCCCCTCTGGTGGCATTTTCTAAACAATGCATAATATTGTATACCACCCTCATAAAGTAAATTTAGCTTTCAAAACTATAAGTTGAGAAAGTTAAGAAAGGAGTCAAACAATGTGACTACTACAGAGCCCGAGATGCAGCAGACCCCAAAAATGTTGAAATTTACCAAAACAAATTCTGGGGTTGGGGGTCCCCCCAATTGTCCCCATGTTGGGGAATAAGAGATTTGAAAGGTATGGTATAGAATATGTCACCAATAACTGTTACAAAATGTAAATTAAAAAAAATTCACAGATCTTTTACCTAATGGTGGCATTTTAAACATGGACATTCCCATTGGAACACAGACACTTAAAGGGCAAGGCATGTGCTACATTCTTACAGGATTTATATACATATGTGACCGACCGGCTCGATCTTATCTAGCAAAGTTTGAAATTGTTAAGGCTGTCAATGTCGTTCTCCTCCTCAGACGAGGAGGAGCATGGATCAGACCAAGATGCAGAGAGGTAAGTGTTCATGATTTAATGAAACAACAAGAAAACACTTAAACCTACAAAATAACAAACGTGACTAACCTTAAACAGTCCTGTGTGGTCCAAACACTGACACAGGAAACAAACACCCACAAAACACAGGTGAAACCCAGGCTGCCTAAGTATGACTCTCAATCAGGGACAACGATTGACAGCTGTCTCTGATTGAGAATCATACCAGGCCGAACACAAACTCCCAACATAGAAATACAAACATAGACAAACCCACCCAACTCACGCCCTGACCAACTAAAAGGAATACAAAACAAAGGAAAACAGGTCAGGAACGTGACAGAAATTGTGTTTTTACATTGGATAAAAGGAGAGACTCAGAGATACAAAATGTTATATCATACACTACAGTTGAGGAACAATGGGAAAGTAATTCTGCTTTGAAAGTTGATAAACTTGTAACCTCACTTTTGAGAAAATGGCCCTTGAATTTTGGTACACCTACTGGAGAGCTAGCTCTTTGTCTACATCCATTCAGCATTGTTCACACCCTCTTAAGCCTTAGTCCCATTTATCTCTTTAAGATTCCCATGTGAGGCCATGTGCTAAACAACCAAAGATTAAGACTAAAGGCTGGTTTATACTACATCTATCGACAGTTGTCACGGTGACATCATGAACGTTGTATTGTCATTCTATTGTCGTCCGACATAAGTTGGCCCTAAATATTTACAAAACCTAAACCATTGTATTTGAGACAAATCATTCACAAATCATTGACTTCAGCACTACTTGTTTTTGTAAGATGTGTTGACAAGCTAAATCTATCGAGCTGTCTGTTTTTAAAATACTTGCACACAGCTCGGACACCCATGCATACCCCACAAGACATGCCACCAGAGGTCTCTTCACAAGGGAAGGGAGGCGCACAGTACTACATAGAGCCATGACTACATGGAACTCAAATGCCACATCAGGTAACTGATGCAAGCAGTACAATCATATACAAAAAAGCCTGGTCAAAATACACCTTATTCCATATGTGTTATTTCATAGTTTTGATGTCTTCCCTATTATTCTACAATGTAGAAAATAGTAAAAAAATTAAGACAAACCCTTGAATGAGTAGGTGTTCTAAAACTTTTAACCGGGAGTGTATATATAAATATATGGATGAGCAATGACAGAGCGGCATAGGCAAGATGCAATATATGATATAAAATACAGTATATACACATGAGATGAGTAATGCAAGATTACATTACATACATTGATATCTTGTCGCTCTCCCTCTTTAAACTCTAGAGGGCAGATTCTCAGACACATATTAAGCCTGGTCCTGGACTTGCTCGATGGAGAATTTCCATTGAAATTGCTTTTAAATCCAGGACTAGGCTATGTCTGTGTCCGGGAAACCTTTCCACAACAGAGGTGTTACAGCAATGCTGTGTTGGGGAGACTGTGCACCTGGCACCCAGAGAGAGACCCACCACCACAGACCATGGTGGTCTTGACCTTACTTCCCCACCAGCTACCACGGGAGCAGGTCTTGTGCTCCAGCATGGCCAGGTACAGTAGGCCATCTACCCTTTCATGAGGACAGGCTACCTCCAGCTAGGAAGGACATGATTAACATTGATTGTAAGAGCCACACACCCAAAACATTGAAGAGCTAGAGGATTTCATGCATTTGATTACTCAGAGCAGTTACTGATGTCAAAATGAAAGCAGTCAGTAGGATACAGTAGGTATTCAGAAGATTAACTACCGCTCGATTACCACTGGGGGGCATATGCTCCCTCGGTTTCAATGGACACCTCTGCCAAAAAGTCCATTATTTACCAGTTCAGTTACTGTTACATTTGCTATGATCACTAGCTGTGCGTCCCTATCCAGTGATGTTGCAGGGGTCGTCCTGGGGCAGGATCTGGCCCGGAGTGAGAAAGAGAACCCATCTGGAAGTTAGCATTAATCAAAGGGAACGAATAGGACTAAATCCAATCAAACTTCATTTAAAGTGCATTTAAAATGTTGCTTCTACATCTGCGTTGTTTGTGGTTTTAGGCTGCGTTTCTTTATAAGCACTTTTTTGTGACATCTGCTGTTGTAAAAAGGGCTTTATAAATACATTTGAGTTGATTTAGTCCTATTCTTTAACTTAGATTTTTTTGATTGAGATGGAGACATGAATCCAACATATCAATGATTAATTTGTAGACAAACTGGAATTAAAGCCAGACTAAGTCAGTGGCTCAGATGGAACTATCCAATCAGAAGATACATCTCCTTCAATTGTTGATATCTGGTTTCGTTGACAACCAAACACAATTCAATATAAAAATAAATGAATACAATAAATAGCCTATTAACTATTAGATCTGTTTATATTTTCACAAATGCTGTAAAAATCTGTGCATTGATCATTGACTACATTGATCAATTGCACCATGTACTTTTTAAGTAAGCTCAATGTCAAACCAGGTCATTTGGTTCTAGAGCGTTGTAAATGCTATTAGATGAAGCACAGTGACTCATTTGTTGTGGAAATAAACTAAATATATGACATTGTATTTTCCCATTTGAACCTTGCTGTGCTTTAAAATGGTTGAAAGCCCAGTGGTAGACATTTGGGTGACAACTAAACAAAAAATATGACGTGGTTTTTCCATTGGAATTTGGTTTGTGCTTTTAGATGGTTGAAAGCATAGCGATAACACATTGTAAATACAACTAACTTTTGGCTGTCTTTTTGAGTGGGTGAATATATGTTGAAATGTCATTGATCAACGGCTCAACCAAATATTATCCAAGTTGAAATGACATGGTGTGCCCAGTGGGTAGCGTCCTGTCCAAGGGCTGTACTTGCACATCAAGCTGCCTCACGCTACAGAAACATGAGATAGGTTCCTGCACCTATGAGCCGCTATTGGCTCGCACAAGCCAATGCTACTTAATTACAAAACAAGGGAGAGCTAACTGTACCTTAGCATGAGCTTCTTTACTTAGCTGCCATCTATGACATCATTCCCTCACACACAATTACCTCACTGTTTACTGTAAATGGTTGACGTATTATTTGCAGTAGTTCTATGAGCAACGAAATTACAAGGCTGATATTCCCAGCAGCTCCACAAGGAATAACAGCATTATATTCCAAACATCTCCTCCAGATACGCACTATGCTGACTCACGTTTTTATTTTATTTATTATTTATTTATTTTATTGTGGACCTAGCTGACGCTCATGTACTGCTCCTTACCCTCGTTGCTGTTCAGGTAGTGGTCTTCCAGAACATTTACATTACATTTAAGTCATTTAGCAGACGCTCTTATCCAGAGCGACTTACGCCAAGTCCTCTGACTGTAGACAACACATACACAACACCTTGGTCAGTTAGGAAGTTATACAACATCAGTGCACATCACTGCAGATCATTGCACACGTGATAGAACAGCAGAGTATGTACTAGGATGTTCTTTTTTACTACGATGCTGGATGCTCATCTCCGCTTTGATAAACAAAATAAAAGCAATAACAAATGCGCCCAGAGCGACTAGTGTCTCTGTTTCACCTTTCAGATCTCAGCTTTAAGCTAACGCCTAGCGACCTTGTCAAGAGGTTTGAGATCTCAGCTTTAAGCTAACGCCTAGCGACCTTGTCAAGAGGTTTCAGATCTCAGCTTTAACCTAACGCCTAGTGACCTTGTCAAGAGGTTTTGGATCTCAGCTTTAACCTAACACCTAGCGACCTTGTCAAGAGGTTTTGGATCTTCGCTATGTTATGTCTCCCTTTGTCCTACCTGTCCACACAGTGAGCAGCAGTCATGACCCATCCCCTCTTGATCAGAGTACCACCACAGGTGTGGTAGTATGAGCTGCCAGACTTGTACTGGAGAGAGATCTGGGGAGAGGAAGGGAGGGAGGGAGAGGGGTAGGCTAAAGCACAAACAAATCTGGGAACAGGCAAATGTTGACTACCAGATCCAAATCAGCTATGCTGTCACAAGAGACACTAGGCTACGAGACATTAGGAGAAGGCTAATGTTTTACCTGCCAGGGCCAGGAGTTGGGCTGAGCAACCTCGCCACCCACCAGTCTCTGCTCAGGTCCATCTTCCAGGTATCTGGGCTGGGGCAGCAGACTCTCAGCCAGCACTGGTAGAGGAAAGACACAGTTAAAGAGAGAAAGAAAAACCGTTAAAACCCAGGGAGACAGCTCAGCCAATGAACCAACATGTGACATGTTCTATGTGGAAATAGTTAGCATTTTTGAAACAGTCTGTTTGAGATACAAGTTTGAGGTGAGGTTTCTGATGTGCTTTTTCTCCAATTCATGCTTTGGCCACCGATACAAGTATAGGACTAGTCAACAACATTATTTGGGTATGAGTTAACAGAATATTAACTTTTAAAAGTGTGATTTTCACTGGACAGTTACTTTAAAGACTGGGGACATGGTGTCTCACCGGAAATCTCACAGTCTATGTCTAAATACTTTTTGTATCTGAGTGACAAAGCGAGAGAAAGGAGAGAGGGTTTCAACGAGAGAGAGTTTTTATAGAAATTATCACTTCTCACCCAGGGCTGCGAGAGCCCTCAACAGGAGGAACCTCAGCATGTTCTCTGTTCGTATTAGTCTGTATTGATGGATTATTCCTGTCCCTGTTTTAAACTGTCAGGAGATAGGACGCCCCTCCTGTCTGGTCTGGGGCCAACCAGGATGTTTGTTCAGCGTGTGTATTGTATCCACCTGTATTCTGTCTCACGGTAATCAGACTGACCAAGATCTAGGAGGCCCGAGCCTCACCTCACATACCTGTACAGTGTAGGTTGGAAGGTTTGTCTAAAAATATATGTACTACTGATTATAAGTCACTCTGGATAAGAACATCTGCTAAGTGATTAAGATGTAAATTGTTATGTAAATATGTACAATGTAAACACTCAGGGCTGGTTTTCCCAGATAAACATACTACGAGATGTAAAATCATTTTAGTCCAGGAATAGGCTTGATGTTTATAATATAATTAAGCAATAAGGTGTGAGGGCATTTTCTGTTAAACCTTACTAATGCTTTTGTACTAAAATATCCGTCTTTAAGCCTAGGCATTGGACTTGAGTTTGTCAAAGAAACTAACTCATAAGTTAGAAAAGTATCCGTGCACATTAATAGAGGCCTGTTCTAACTGTTCTGTGTGTGTAGAATGACCCCATGATGTCTGGAAGCTCAGCCAAGACCTGACAGAAACTGACTGGTTCCTCTTAAGTTAAGTTAACTGGACACAGAGTAAAGGTTATATCCTGCCCACCAACAATAAAGCTATTGTTCTGTTTGGAGCCTGTTTCTGGGCCAAAGATTCATGTTTGTGTGTGTGTGTGTGTGTGTGTGTGTGTGTGTGTGTGTGTGTGTGTGTGTGTGTGTGTGTGTGTGTGTGTGTGTGTGTGTGTGTGTGCGTGCGTGTGAGAGAGACAGAGACCAGTACGACCATACATCATCTGGGCCGACAGTCAAGGCACTTGCTTGCCCAACTTGGGGAAACAGTTGAGTTACTGTTGGAGGAAGTATGTCTGGAGTGACTGCCTGTCATTCTGTCCCCTATTGTCCTCACTCAGTTGCGACAGACTGTTACATGGAGTGAAACAGGGGAACCCAAGAGCAGACTCAGATGAGGAGACTGCGATGAAGTAACCAAGGTATTTATTGAAACACAGGGGAAGCTTGGGCGGGTTGCTGGAAACCAGGTGTGGAGGCTGAGGCTGGAGCGAGAGGGGTTGAGACGGGGTAAGCAGGTCCGGGCAGAACTGTAGCGGAGAGGAAAACGGCGTCAAGCAAGGAAAACAGGCATAACAGGATCTGAATAGTAACAAACGGCTAGAAACGTAGACTGACTGAGAAAATATTATAATCTGGCAGCGTGGAAGTGGCAGGGCTGAGTATTTGTAGAGGTCTTGATTATGGAACAGGTTGCAGCTGGTGGGGATCTGCTCTGACTCCAGCACACCTGTCTCTGCCCACACAATCTCACACACACACACAGAGAGAGAGAGAGTGAGGGAGAGGGAGAGAGTACCGGGGGAGTGGCGGCAGGTCAAAGAGACACAGGATGAGCAGTAGAGTGTGTTGCAGGAGCAGATGTGACACAGACTGAGGCAACCTTTTCACCCAGTTGTCTCCCCTCACACACACATACATAAGGTTACGTGTTTTGCAGATGCTTGCATGGGGTAGCTTGACTATATAAGGCTTTGGGTATTTGTACAGGAGGCTTTCACTCCATTTCACCTGCGATTTTGCCTCTCCTCATTATTAGTTAAAGGCAGAATTTCCACCAGAAAGGCCTGAGGGGTGTGTGGTATATTTAAGCAATAAAGCCCGAGGGGGTGTGGTATTTGGCCAATATACCATGGCTAAGGGCTGTTCTTTGCCTGGATACAGCCTTTAGCCGTGGTATATTGGCCATATATCACAAACCCCAGAGGTGCCTTATTGCTATTATAAACTGGTTACCAACATAAGTTCCTCGGCGTACCATCACGGACAAACTGAAATGCTCCACCCACACAGACAGCGTGGTGAAGAAGGCACAACAGCGCCTCTTCAACCTCAGGAGGCTGAAGAAATTTGGCTTGTCACCTAAAACACTCACAAACTTCTACAGATGCAAAATCGAGAGCATCCTGTCGGGCTGTATCACCGCCTGGTACGACAACTGCTCCGCCCACAACCGTAAGGCTCTTCAGAGGGTAGTGAGGTCTGCACAACGCATCACTGGGGGCAAACTACCTGCCCTCCAGGACACCTACACCACCCGATGTCACAGGGAGGCCAAAAATATCATCAAGGACAACAACCACCCGAGCCACTACCTGTTCACCCCGCTATCATCCAGAAGGCGAGGTCAGTACAGGTGCATCAAAGCGGGGACCGAGAGACTGAAAAACAGTTTCTATCTCAAGGCCATCAGACTGTTAAACAGCCATCACTAACATTGAGTGGCTGCTGCCAACATACTGATTCAAATCTCTAGCCACTTAATAATAACAAATTGGATGTAATAAATGTATCACTAGTCACTTTAAACAATGCCACTTTATATAATGTTTACATACCCTACATTACTCATCTCATATGTATATACTGTACTCTATACCATCTACTGCATCTTGCCTATGCCGTTCGGCCATCGCTCATCCATATATTTACATGTACATATTCTTATTCATTCCTTTAGACTTGTGTGTATAAGGTAGTTGTTGTGGAATTGTTAGATTACTTGTTAGATATTACTGCATGGTCGGAACTAGAAGCACAAGCATTTCGCTACACTTGCATTAACATCTGCTAACCATGTGTATGTGAAAAAAAAAAATTGGATTTGATTTGAATTAGAGCAGTAAAAATAAGGGTTTTGTCATACCCGTGGTATACAGGCTGATATACCACGGCTGTCAGCCAGTCAGCATTCAGGACTTGGTCATTATAAACCGGGTAGTTTGGGTCCTGCATAATGATTGGTTGAGACAGCATTTCATTCGTGTTTGTATTTGACAATATACCACGGGTACGACGATGCAGCAGGTGTGGATGCACTGGGAACTGTAGCCTGAACCCACAGACAGGCGGCTCAGTTCATCGGGTCGCTTTTTTCAGTGTTTACGGACATATTCAATCTCTCCCTATACCAGTCTGCTGTCCCCACTTGCTTCAAGATGTCCACCATTGTTCCTGTACCCAAGAAAGCAAAGGTAACTGAACTAAATGACTATAGCCCAGTGGCACTCACTTCTGTCATCATGAAGTGCTTTGAGAGGCTAGTTAAGGATCATATCACCTCCACCCTACCTGACACCCTAGACCCACTCCAATTTGCATACCGCCCCAATATATCCACAGACGATGCAATCATCATCGCACTGCACACTGCCCTGTCCCATCTGGACAAGAGGAATACCTATGTAAGAATGCTGTTCATTGACTACAGCTCAGCCTTCAACACCATAGTACCCTCCAAGCTCATCATTAACCTCCAGGGTCCTGGGTCTGAACCCCGCCCTGTGCAACTGGGTCCTGGACTTCCTGACGGGCCGCCCCCAGGTGGTGAAGGTAGTAAACAACACCTCCACTTCGCTGATCCTCAACTCAGGGGCCCCACAAGGGTGTGTGCTCAGCCCCCTACTGCACTCACTGTTCACCCATGACTGTGTGGCCACGCACGCCTCCACCACAGTCATCCATATAACACAACCCTAGAGTCATCCTAATGAGTCATGTCATGGTCATCATCCTACAAACAAGAAAAATGTAACCAGTTTATAATAGCAATAAGGCACCTTGGGGGGGTTGTTATATGCAGAGTAACGGATTACCTTACATGTAAGTGATTACAAAAAAACAGTCATTGTAATCTGTTACATAACCAGCTAAAATGTTGTAATTAGATTATAGGATTACTTTAAGATTCAGATAGGATGTTTGTGAAAAAATATTTTCACACCTTTCTATTTTCTCAATGACGTTCAAATGACATTCGATGACCTTTGCTCCACCTGAGCGAGTTTGACCAAAAACCAGAGACCCCTATGATGATACACCAACTGCATCTGATGGATCATGGGAAAATAGCAGGAATAGGTTTTTGTAGGCTACAGTGCATGTTGTCTTCCAATGGTGTGACTGCTGTAGGCATCAAAGATTATGCGACATCAAACTTGAATAAACTCTTAGAGGTAAGGACGACAGCAGTGGTGTATAGCAATGATGCACTGCAGCTCTCTCAATGATGTGAATCACACTGCTGCTCTCTCAATGATGTGAATCACACTGCTGCTCTCTCAATGATGTGAATCACACTGCAGCTCTCTCAATGATGTGAATCACACTGCTGCTCTCTCAATGATGTGAATCACACTGCTGCTCTCTCAGTGATGTGAATCACACTGCAGCTCTCTCAATGATGTGAATCACACTGCAGCTCTCTCAATGATGTGAATCACACTGCTGCTCTCTCAATGATGTGAATCACACTGCTGCTCTCTCAATGATGTGAATCACACTGCTGCTCTCTCAATGATGTGAATCACACTGCTGCTCTCTCAGTGATGTGAATCACACTGCAGCTCTCTCAGTGATGTGAATCACCCTGCTGCTCTCTCAATTATGTGAATCACACTCCTGCTCTCTCAATGATGTGAAGCACACTGCTGCTCTCTCAGTGATGTGAATCACCCTGCTGCTCTCTCAGTGATGTGAATCACCCTCCTGCTCTCTCAATGATGTGAATCACCCTGCTGCTCTCTCAGTGATGTGAATCACACTCCTGCTCTCTCAATGATGTGAATCACACTGCTGCTCTCTCAATGATGTGAATCACCCTGCAGCTCTCTCAGTGATGTGAATCACCCTGCAGCTCTCTCAGTGATGTGAATCACACTGCTGCTCTCTCAATGATGTGAATCACCCTGCAGCTCTCTCAATGATGTGAATCACCCTGCAGCTCTCTCAGTGATGTGAATCACACTCCTGCTCTCTCAATGATGTGAATCACACTGCTGCTCTCTCAATGATGTGAATCACACTGCTGCTCTCTCAATGATGTGAATCACCCTGCAGCTCTCTCAGTGATGTGAATCACACTCCTGCTCTCTCAATGATGTGAATCACACTGCTGCTCTCTCAATGATGTGAATCACCCTGCAGCTCTCTCAATGATGTGAATCACCCTGCAGCTCTCTCAGTGATGTGAATCACACTCCTGCTCTCTCAATGATGTGAATCACACTGCTGCTCTCTCAATGATGTGAATCACACTGCTGCTCTCTCAATGATGTGAATCACCCTGCAGCTCTCTCAGTGATGTGAATCACACTCCTGCTCTCTCAGTGATGTGAATCACACTGCTGCAGTCCAAAACAGCACCATGCTCCATCCAATTTAGAAATCTGGACCTCTGAATGAGGACTTGAGCAAATAAATATGATTGACATTCCATAAAGACATAGCCTAACTGGTGCCGTTTGCCCAATATATTAAGAGCTATAATAAGGATGGAGAGAAGCCGTGGTATATTGTGAATAAACAGGAGTAACAACTGGCTGTTGTTAGGCATTACATGATCATTAAGTGATCATTACAGCTAATTGTACTGTACTACAGTACTTACAGTATATACACTACATGAACAAGAGTATGTGGACACCTCTTCAAATTAGTGGATTTGGCTATTTCAGCCACACCCGTTGCTGACAGGTGTATAAAATTGAGCACACAGCCATGCAATCTCCATAGACAAACATTGGCAGTAGAATGGCCTCTACTGAAGAGCTCAATGACTTTCAATGTGGCAGCGTCAAAGGATTACAGCATTCCAACAAGTCAGTTCGTAAAATGTCTGCCCTGCTAGAGCTGCTCCGGTCAACAGTAAGTGCTGTTATTGTGAAGTGGAAACGTCTAGGAGCAACAGCGGCTTAGCCGCCAAGTGGAAAGGCCACACAAGCTCACAGAACGGGACCACCGAGTGCTGTAGCGAGTAGCGCGTAAACATCGTCTGTCCTCTGTTGCAACACTCATTACCCAGTTTCAAACTGCTTCTGGAAGCAATATCAGCACAATAACTATTCGTTGAGAGCTTAATGAAATGGGTTTCCATGGCCGAGTAGCCTCACACAAGCCTAAGATCACCATGTGCAATGCCGACTGGAGTGGTGTAAAGCTCACCGCCATTGGACTCTGGAGCAGTGGAAACGCATTCTCTGGAGTGATAAATCACGCTTCACCATCTGGCAGTCCGACGGACGAATCTGGGATTGGCAGATGCCAGGAGAATGCTACCTGCTCCAATGCATTGTGCCAACTGTAAAGTTTGGTGGAGGAGGAATAATGGTCTGGGGCTGTTTTTCATGGTTCGATCTAGGCCCCTTAGTTCCAGTGAAGGGAAATCTTAACGCTACAGCATACAATGACATTCTAGATGATTCCGTGCTCCCAACTTTGTGGCAACAGTTTGGAAAAGGCCCTTTCCTGTTTCAGCATGACAATGCCCTGTGCACAAAGTGAGGTCCATACAGAAATGGTTTGTCGAGATCGGTGTAGAATAACTTTACTGGCCTGTAGAGAGCCCTGACCTCGAACTCAGCGAACAACTTTGGGATGAATTGGAACGCCAACTGCGAGCCAGGCCTAATCGCCCAACATCAGTGTCCGACCTCACTAATGCTCTTGTGGCAGAATGGAAGCAAGTCCCCGCAGCGATGTTCCCACATCTAGTGGAAAGCCCTCACAGAAGAGTGGAGGCTGTTATAGCAGCAAAGGGGGAACCAACTCCATATTAATGCCCATGATTTAGGAATGAGATGTTTGATGAGAAGGTGTCCACATACTTTTGGCCATGTAGTGTATGTTATCAGTCTGGACTGTATTTTATTTACTCAATGATATGGGTGTACAGTACAGTAAAACAAAATAGACATGAGAAAGGTTTAACTCTAAAGTTTAAGTTCATTGAACTTTTACAGCAGCATGTGGATGAGGTTGAGCAGGGTTGGTGGTGATTCCGGAACAGTCCCTTGGGTACCCTCTGTCTGCTCAAAGGTCATGCTCATTTCCCCCCCATGATCTGCAGAGGAAAGGTAATCAATTACAACTGGCACTCAGATATTTAGCCACTAAAAATGTGACATTCAGTTGAACAGGAAGAACCCAAAGCTCAGTGATTACGCACTGTCTCTGTCTGTGCCTATCACTAAAGGGAGTGCTTCAAGGTTCAGTCTAGGCCCCACACTACTACACATCTACATCAACATCATTCAATAGCTCAAGCGGTAGGAATTGCCCATATTCATCTCTATGCCAAAAAAGGCCTTCCTGTCCCTGGACAAACTTACTCCATTCATCCAGCTGATGTAGGCAGACACACGGGTGAAGATGGTGGGCTTGCAGTTGGTGTTGCACCCGAAACCAGACACAAAGCTGGTCACTCCATGGACTTGGCACTGACCTTTGACCTCGGCAGTTCAGGGGGCCTCCAGAGTCTGCCGAGAGTGATAAGAGAGACCTTCATTAGGACTGTGACTAGTAGGACATTGACCAGGGCACGCTACTTACAACACATGACTTGTTTTTCTATTCTATATTTCTAAGCAATTACATGTATTTATTTTATTTAACTAGGCAAGTCAGTTAAGACCAAATTCTTATTTACACTGACAGCCTACCTGGGCCAATTGTGCGCCACCCTATGAGACTCCCAATCACGGCCAGATGTGATGCAGTCTGGATTCGAACCAGGGACTGTAGTGACGCCTCTTGCCATATCTCAGACTGGCCATTAAAAAGAAAAGATTAAGATGGGCAAAAGAACACAGACACTGGACAGAGGAACTCTGCCTAGAAGGCCAGCATCCCGGAGTCGCCTCTTCACTGTTGACGTTGAGTCTTGTGTTTTGCGGGTACTATTTAATGAAACTGCCAGTTGAGGACTTGTGAGGCGTCTGTTTCTCAAACTAGACACTCTAATGTACTTGTCCTCTTGCTCAGTTGTGCACCGGGGCCTCCCACTCCTCTTTTTATTCTGGTTAGAGCCAGTTTGCACTGTTCTGTGAAGGGAGCAGTACACAGCATTGTACAAGATCTTCAGTTTCTTGGCAATTTCTCGCATGGAATAGCCTTCCTTTCTCAGAACAAGAATAGACTGACGAGTTTCAGAAGAAAGGTCTGTTTCTGGCCATTTTGAGCCTGTAATCGAACCCACAAATGCTGATGCTCCAGATACTCAACTAGTCTAAAGAAGGCCAGTTTTATTGCTTCTATAATCAGCACAACAGTTTTCAGCAGTGCTAACATAGTTGCAAAAGGGTTTTCTAATGATCAATTAGCCTTTTAAAATGATAAACTTGGATTAGCTAACACAACGTGCCATTGGAACACAGGAGTGATGGTTGCTGATAATGGGCCTCTGTACGCCTATGTAGATATTCCATTTAAAAAATCTGCCATTTCCAGCTACAATAGTAATTTACAACATTAACAATGTCTACACTATATTTCTGATCAATCTGATGTTATTTTAATGGACAGAAAATGTGAGTTTCTTTCAAAAACAAGGACATTTTTAAGTGACTACCAAACTTTTGAATGGTATATCTATTGTATCTATTATTATATCATTAACAGTAATAGACACCTATCAATTTTATGAAGTTGGCTTTGGCTAGCCCAGATAGGTTCCCGATCTCCAAAACTCGTAACTAGCTACCAAGAAGCCATTTTAGTCTATCAATGAAGTTAGAGTAGCTAGCTTGTCTAACTATCTTAGCTGGTATGCCTGCTGGCAAGGTTGGTACTTTAAAAAAGCAAGCAATTACTAAATGTACTGAATAAGACTCACATTCCTTTCAATCTTTTACCCAGATTTTAGCAGAGATACCTTTATTTCTTACATTTTTAGGTATTTTCCTCAAAACTGCATTGTTGGTTAAGGGCGTGTCAGTAAGCATTTCACTGTAAGGTCTACACCTGTTGTATTCGGCGCAAGCGACGAATACGATTTGATTTGAGAAGCTGAGAAGCGTATTTAGTTTCTTTAAAATAATAACCACCATTCAGGAGGATACAGACAGCTCAAAAAGTAGCCTATGCTTAGATATGCAGAAAAATAAACATCTATATATTTTTTTACATTGAATTAAGCATAATGATTGTGGCTCTAGATTGCAGGAAAAACTGCTCCAGGTGTTTGAAAAATACTAAATTCTCCAACTTCAGGATGGGGGCGATAGCCCCCCAGATAGCCCCCCCTGCGGACCATCCCCCAGCCATCCTCACAGATAGCCCCCCTCCGGACCATCCCCCAGCCTTCCTCACAGATAGCCCCCCTCCGGACCATCCCCCAGCCATCCTCATAGATAGCCCCCCTCCGGACCATCCCCCAGCCTTCCTCACAGATAGCCCCCCTCCGGACCATCCCCCAGCCATCCTCACAGATAGCCCCCCTCCGGACCATCCCCCAGCCATCCTCACAGATAGCCCCCCTCCGGACCATCCCCCAGCCTTCCTCACAGATAGCCCCCCTCCGGACCATCCCCCAGCCTTCCTCACAGATAGCCCCCCTCCGGACCATCCCCCAGCCTTCCTCACAGATAGCCCCCCTCCGGACCATCCCCCAGCCATCCTCACAGATAGCCCCCCTCCGGACCATCCCCCAGCCTTCCTCACAGATAGCCCCCCTGCGGACCATCCCCCAGCCATCCTCACAGATAGCCCCCCTCCGGACCATCCCCCAGCCATCCTCACATACTTTGTGCCCCCTCAGATTTATTGGGGGGGAACCAGCCTGATCGCTAGGCTGTCACAGGAGACTTAGCACGTTGGAACCAGCCTGATTGCTAGGCTGTCACAGGAGACTTAGCCTGGTGGAACCAGCCTGATTGCTAGGCTGTCACAGGAGACTTAGCCTGGTGGAACCAGCCTGATTGCTAGGCTGTCACAGGAGACTTAGCCTGGTGGAACCAGCCTGATTGCTAGGCTGTCACAGGAGACTTAGCCTGGTGGAACCAGCCTGATCGCTAGGCTGTCACAGGAGACTTAGCCTGGTGGAACCAGCCTGATTGCTAGGCTGTCGCAAGAGACTTAGCCTGGTGGAATCAGTCTGATCGCTACATTCACCATTCTGTTTTACTACACAGAATGGTGAATGCAGCAATTAGGCTGGTTCCACTAGGCTACGAGACACTAGGAGAATGTTTACCGCTCATTAAAGCTATTCATGCGAGTAGACCGCTGATTGGCCAGCTCAGCCAATAAGCCAACCTGACATTATGGTCTACGAGGAAATAGCTAACATTTCTGATACAGTCTGTTTGAGATACAAGTTTGAGGTGAGGTTTCTGAAGTGCTTTTTCTCCAATTCATGCTTTGGCCACCGATACAAGTATAGGACTAGTCAACAACATTATTTGGGTATGAGTTAACAGAATAATAACTTATAAAAGTGTAATTTTCACTGGACAGTTACTTTAAAGACTGGGGACATGGTGTCTCACCGGAAATCACAGTCTATTAGTCTCAATATGAGAGAGAGAGAGAGAGAAAGGGAGAGAGAGGGAGAGAGGAGAGAGAGAGAGAGAGGAGAGAGGAAAGAGAGGAAGAGAGATTATCAGTTCTCGCCCAGGGCTGCGAGAGCGCTAAACAGGAGGAACCTCAGCATGTTTTCAGTCTGTTCGTGTCAGTCCGTACTGAGGAAATATTCCTGTCTCTGTGTTATACCCTCAGGACTCGGAAGGACTCGGGACCCCCCACCTGACCTATCTAGGGTTGCAAAATTCCAGTAACTTTTCCAAAGTGCCATAGTTTCCCAGAAATCGCGGTTGGAAGATTCCTGGAATCAGGAAAGAATTAGCAAGGATGGAATCATCCAACTGGGAGTCCTCCACCAGGGATTTCTGGAAAAGCTACATGTCTGGTCTGGACTGACTGTGATGTAGGTGTTTGTACAACGCCAGGCAACAGGTAGCCATCTGTGTTCTGTCTCAGCGTTATCACACTGTACCAAGGTCTAGGCCTTAAACTCACCTCACGTACTGCACCTGTACGTGAAGTTAGCTGACCCACCTGTACTACTTCCAGGAGCATTTCCTCATCTTATGTCGTTATTGGAAAATATTACTGTTTTAAAGCAGGTGTTGGAGATCATAGAATATGTTCAAATAAAGTGTTTAAATAAAAAACACTGCTATTCGATGCTTCTCTATAGTTTGACAATGTTTCGAACCTTAGGGCTTGATTAGGTCTCCTATGGGTTGAAACAGTGTCGATAAACTACATGCAAGCATAGGTCGCAGTGTGCAGTCTCTTAATAAAAAACATATATTTAGCTTATGTTATGTCATTAATATCTGCAGCAGTTCCATTACACCCTATTTTGCCAATCAGAAAGTAGGGGTCATCCACTAAGTTTCATGTTAAGTGCACAGTTTGGAGTCGATTCCCATTGGCAGCAGGGTTGGGGTCAATTCTAGTTAAATTCCAATCAATTTAGAAAGTAAACCAATTCCACATTTTCCTAATTGAAAAACATTGAAGAGAATTGTAATTGTAATTATAATTTCCTTGTACTTCTTGAATTGATTGGAATTGAAATGGAATTGACCCCGACCCTGCTGCCAATGGAATTGACCCCGACCCTGCTGCCAATAGAATTGACCCCGACCCTGCTGCCAATAGAATTGACCCCGACCCTGCTGCCAATAGAATTGACCCCGACCCTGCTGCCAATAGAATTGACCCCGACCCTGCTGCCAATAGAATTGACCCCGACCCTGCTGCCAATAGAATTGACCCCGACCCTGCTGCCAATAGAATTGACCCCGACCCTGCTGCCAATAGAATTGACCCCGACCCTGCTGCCAATGGAATTGACCCCGACCCTGCTGCCAATAGAATTGACCCCGTCCCTGCTGCCAATAGAATTGACCCTGCTGCCAATGGAATTGACCCCGACCCTGCTGCCAATAGAATTGACCCCGTCCCTGCTGCCAATAGAATTGACCCCGACCCTGCGTGATAGTACATACATGTATTTGTGTGCTCTCCAAGTAAAAAGACAGATTTTTGACCGATATCGTAACCCCTCACTGGGTGGGGCTAAAAGACAACAAACAAGGGATATAAGCTCTGACTATGTTTGCATTGCAACCATGTCTCTTGGGAGGTCAGACCTAGCGGGACATAACGATTTGCTTGAAGAGATACTTCAGGATTTTGGCATTGAGGCTAGTCATTGTGCTAACACTAGTTAGCATTGGCTTGTGATGTATTCTCTCTAAATTTCCTTCATACTGGACAAAGACACATAAACATGCTATTCATAAGTTCATTTGAAACTGGTGAAGTAGATGAAGGGCCTCATTGTCAAAATCACAAAGTATCCGTTTAAGAGCAAATAAATGCATTAAATTCCCAGCTCATACTGAGATTTTCTTTGCTTGCTGCTGGTCTCTTCAGTCAATGTGTGTTGTCTCTTAAACAGTTACTGTATATGATAGAACAGTAGAATAATGGTTTCATGAAATAAGAAGTAAATTAATGTAATATGTATATGTATATGTGAACTATAGACCAACGGTCAACACTGAGGTTTGAGGTAAATAATTAACAATTGAACTTCCACAGTGTATCTTTAAGTAGCTGTTAAGTCCACATGAGTCACGAGTGACAAAGTCAAAGTCACTGTGAAAACATTGAGTTCAAGTCGATCTCTTCAAGCATTCCATGTTCTTTGTTCTGTGTTCCGAGTTCCACAGTGAACTCTTTGACATTGGCTCTCATTGAGGGGATTAGCTTATTCTCAACCCAAAGTTTATTTATTGAAAGAACATTCAAACTCTTTTCAACATCCATTCACCAGGTCTTCCCAGGCCAAGCCTCAGTCCTGATAGCTACAATAATACCCTGTTGGAACACAGGGATAATAGGCACGTCCTCAACACAGCAGTCCATTTATACATATCGTTAATTAGGACTGAAAGTCATTAAAAATGACTGCATGTATTTTGGATTATGAACTTATCTGCAGTTTTTTTTTATAAAGATACCCAATCCAAACAGTAATTGAGCCCACTCTGTCACAACAGGAAAAGGGTTTAAAGGAAGCATCCCAAATGTTACCCTAGTCCATACAAAAGCGCCTTACTTTTGAACAGAGCCCTATGGGCCCCGGTCATAAGTAGTGCACTAAACAGGGTGCCATCTGGGACGTAACCTTAATGTAAAGTAACGTTCAAGGAGGACAATAATGGGACTCTGATTTTCTCATGGACGCAATCAGTGCCCCCCCCCCGCCGCCGCCGCCGTCTTTCTCTCGCTCTTCTCCTCAATTCCTTTCTACCCTCCGTCCTCCCATCCAGGGGAATCAATTGAATACGGAGAGAGAGATCAAAGAGAGGAGCTGTTATAATTAAAGATGTTTGTTCTTGATACAGTGAGCTGTGTCTAAAACGGCACCCTATTACCATAGAGCTCTAATCAAAAGTAGTGTACTACGTAGGAGGTAGGGTGCTATTTCAGACACATCCAGCGTCTCTGTCCTGATTAGCGAAGCGTTCATGATGACGGTTCCCATAAAGATGTCAGACACAGAGGCAGGAAAATAAAGATCCTAAAACGAATGGGATTCGTAGTTAGAAGTTGTGATAAGGAGTCTGGGTAGGTTTTTGGGTTATCATTAGTGCATTGCTTTTTGTGTCCATGTAGTAGTATGTATGTATGGGCAAAGCATAGTATCATATTGTGGGAAAAAAAAGTTTTTTTGACTTTAATATACTCGTTAAAATGCATCTGTCCTGTGTAACCTCCCCTACTCTAGCTAGCTATGAGATTTGACAATCATGTTATCTGTCTTTCACGACAGAGAGGAGACTATCCAGTAGGTACGTACAGTGGGGAGAACAAGTATTTGATACACTGACAATTTTGCAGGTTTTCCTACTTACAAAGCATGTAGAGGTCTGTAATTTTTATCATAGGTACACTTCAACTGTGAGAGAAGGAATCTAAAACAAAAATCCAGAAAATTACATTGTATGATTTTTAATTAATTAATTTGCATTTTATTGCATGACATAAGTATTTGATACATCAGAAAAGCAGAACTGAATATTTGGTACAGAAACCTTAGTTTGCAATTACAGAGATCATACGTTTCCTGTAGTTCTTGACCAGGTTTGCACACACTGCAGCAGGGATTTTGGCCCACTCCTCCATACAGACCTTCTCCAGATCCTTCAGGTTTCGGGGCTGTCGCTGGGCAATACGGACTTTCGGCTCCCTCCAAAGATTTTCTATTGGGTTCAGGTCTGGAGACTGGATAGGCCACTCCAGGACCTTGAGATGCTTCTTACGGAGCCACTCCTTAGTTGCCCTGGCTGTGTGTTTCGGGTCGTTGTCATGCTGGAAGACCCAGCCACGACCCATCTTCAATGCTCTTACTGAGGGAAGGAGGTTGTTGGTCAAGATCTCGCGATACATGGCCCCATCCATCCTCCCTTCAATACGGTGCAGTCGTCCTGTCCCCTTTGCAGAAAAGCATCCCCAAAGAATGATGTTTCCACCTCCATGCTTCACGGTTGGGATGGTGTTCTTGGGGTTGTACTCATCCTTCTATTCCTCCAAACACGGCGAGTGGAGTTTAGAGCAAAAAGCTCTATTTTTGTCTCATCAGACCACATGACCTTCTCCCATTCCTCCTCTGGATCATCCAGATGGTCATTGGCAAACTTCAGACGGGCCTGGACATGCGCTGGCTTGAGCAGGGGGACCTTGCGTGCGCTGCAGGATTTTAATCCATGACGGCGTAGTGTGTTACTAATGGTTTTCTTTGAGACTGTGGTCCCAGCTCTCTTCAGGTCATTGACCAGGTCCTGCCGTGTAGTTCTGGGCTGATCCCTCACATTCCTCATGATCATTGATGCCCCACGAGGTGAGATCTTGCATGGAGCCCCAGACCGAGGGTGATTGACCGTCATCTTGAACTTCTTCCATTTTCTAATAATTGTGCCAACAGTTGTTGCCTTCTCACCAAGCTGCTTGGCTATTGTCCTGTAGCCCATCCCAGCCTTGTACAGGTCTACAATTTATCCCTGATGTCCTTACACAGCTCTCTGGTCTTGGCCATTGTGGAGAGGTTGGAGTCTGTTTGATTGAGTGTGTGGACAGGTGTCTTTTATACAGGTAACGAGTTCAAACAGGTGCAGTTAATACAGGTAATGAGTGGAGAACAGGAGGGCTTCTTAAAGAAAAACTAACAGGTCTGTGAGAGCCGGAATTCTTACTGGTTGGTAGGTGATCAAATACTTATGTCATGCAATAAAATGCAAATTAATTACTTAAAAATCATACAATGTGATTTTCTGGATTTTTGTTTTAGATTCCGTCTCTCACAGTTGAAGTGTACCTATGATAAAAATGACAGACCTCTACATGCTTTGTAAGTAGGAAAACCTGCAAAATCGGCAGTGTATCAAATACTTGTTCTCCCCACTGTATGTGGAAATGGAATTTAATGTATTAAATATGTTCTTGACTGATGTTTTTCATCACCTTTGGATAATAGGTGTATTTTTAGCTTCCGTAGATATAGATTTGATGATATTTCCCCATCAGCTCCCAGTTATACGTATTGAATAAAGTATGTTAAACTAGATATAGATTTGATGATATTTCCCCATCACCTCCCAGTTATACGTATTGAATAAAGTATGTTAAACTAGATATAGTCTGGAGTGTTGAACTAGTGGAACATTAGGTTCCCATAGGCCTTTTACACTAAATAAATGCCTACGTACAAACCTAACACCTGACTAAACACAGCAGATTAACCAATCCCATGTAGCATTTACTGTCGGTAAGTCTTCATCATGAAATGCACATTTGCGTTTAAGCAGTAGCCTACAAAATTAGCATATGCTTGAACACTAACAAGGATCTAATGATGCTGTCTTGTCTTCTTCACGATGCCACCTGGTTTTAAAGGGCTCCCTTGATAAATACTGTGTGAATTTGCGAGGCATTAGCTGCTGAGTAGAACCATGCAGGGTTCTTCGGTTTGTCCCCACAGGGGAACCGTTTGTTTTGGTGCTAGTGTAACGTTCGTTCTCCTCCTCGTCTGAGGAGGAACAAGGATCGGACCAATATGCAGCGAGGTATGAAGACATAATGATTTATTTAAAGAAAGACGAACACGAAAAAACTCTTAACAAACTACAAAACAATAAACGACGTAAACAGACCTGAACATGAGAACTTACAGACAACGAAGAACGCACGAACAGGAACAAACTCACAAACGAAACAGTCCCGTGTGGCATAAACACTGACACAGGAACACAACCCCATACACTCCACAAAACCCCCTATACAATACAAACACCCTAGACTAGACAAAAACACATACATCCCCCATGTCACACCCTGACCTAACTAAAATAATAAAGAAAACAAAGAGCTAGGTAGAACACTTTGCAGAGGGTTCTCCCTAGAACCGTTTATGTAGGGTTCTTCATAGAACCCCCTGTATAGTGTTCTACCTAGAACTCTCTATGAAGGGCTCTAGGTAGAACCTCAACTCAATCATCAAGTTTGCAGACAACACAACAGTAATAGGCCTGATTACCAACAATGACGAGACAGGCTACATGGAGGAGGTGAGGGCCCTGGGAGAGTGGTCAGCCTACAGGGAGGAGGTGAGGGCCCTGGGAGAGTGGTCAGTCTACAGGGAGGAGGTGAGGGCCCTGGGAGAGTGGTCAGCCTACAGGGAGGAGGTGAGGGCCCTGGGAGAGTGGTCAGCCTACAGGGAGGAGGTGAGGGCCCTGGGAGAGTGGTCAGCCTACAGGGCGGAGGTGAGGGCCCTGGGAGAGTGGTCAGTCTACAGGGAGGAGGTGAGGGCCCTGGGAGAGTGGTCAGCCTACAGTGAGGAGGTGAGGGCTCTGGGAGAGTGGTCAGCCTACAGGGAGGAGGTGAGGGCCCTGGGAGAGTGGTCAGCCTACAGGGGAGGAGGGCCTGGAGGGGCGCCTGGGGGAGGAGCTGGTCAGCCTACAGGGAGGAGGTGAGGGCCCTGGGAGAGTGGTCAGCCTACAGGGCGGAGGTGAGGGCCCTGGGAGAGTGGTCAGTCTACAGGGAGGAGGTGAGGGCCCTGGGAGAGTGGTCAGCCTACAGCGAGGAGGTGAGGGCCCTGGGAGAGTGGTCAGCCTACAGGGAGGAGGTGAACAAATCCCTAGAAAGGCCAGAACCTAGGAAGAAACCTAGAGAGGAACCAGGCTATGAGAGGTGGCCAGTCCTCTTCTGGCAGTGCCGAATGGAGATTATAACAGAACATGGCCAAGATGTTCAAATGTTCATAGATGACCAGCAGGGTCAAATAATAATAGTCACAGTGGTTGAAAAGGGTGCAACAGGTCAGCACCTCAGGAGTACATGTCAGTTGGCTTTTCATAGCAGATCATTCAGAGTATCTCTACCGCTCCTGCTGTCTCTAGAGAGTTGAAAACAGCAGGTCTGGGACAAGGTAGCACGTCCGGTGAACAGGTCAGGGTTCCATAGCCGTAGGCAGAACAGTTGAAACTGGAGCAGCAGCAAGTCCAGGTGAACTGGGGACAGCAAGGAGTCATCAGGCCAGGTAGTCCTGAGGCATGGTCCTAGGGCTCAGGTCCTCAGAGAGAAAGAAAGAAAGAGAGAGAGAGAGAATTAGAGAGAGAGGGAGAGAGGAAAAGAGAGAGAATTAGAAAGAGAGAGAATTGGAGAGAGCATACTTAAATTCACACAGGACACCGGATAAGACAGGAGAAATACTCCAGATATAACAGACTGAACCTAGCCCCCTTACACATAAACTATTGCAGCATAAATACTGGAGGCTGAGACAGGAGGGGTTGGGAGACACTGTGGCCCCATCCGACGATACCCCCGGACAGGGCCAAACAAGCAGGATATAACCCGACCCACTTTACCAAAGCACAGCCCCCACACCACTAGAGGGATATCTTCAACCACCAACTTACTATCCTGAGACAAGGCCGAGTATAGCCCACAAAGATCTCCGCCACGGCACGAACCCAAGGGGGAGCGCCAACTCGGACAGGAAGATCACATCAGTGACTCAACCCACTCAAGTGACACACCCCTCCTAGGGACGGCATGGAAGAGCACCAGTAAGCCAGTGACTCAGCCCCTGAAATAGGGTTCAAGGCAGAGAATCGCAGTTGAGAGAGGAGAACCGGCCAGGCAGAGACAGCAAGGGCGGTTCCTTGCTCCACTGCCTTTCCGTTCACCTTCACACTCCTGGGCCAGACTACACTCAATCATAGGACCTACTGAAGAGATTAGTCTTCAATAAAGAGTATGCGTCTCTTACATGGATAGGCAGACCATTCCATAAAAATGGAGCTTAGTAGGAGAAAGCCCTGCCTCCAGCTGTTTGCTTAGAAATTCTAGGGACAGTAAGGAGGCCTGCGTCTTGTGACCATAGCATACGTGTAGGTATGTACGGCAGGATCAAATCGGAAAGATAGGTTGGAGCAAGCCCATGTAATGCTTTGTAGGTTAGCAGTAAAACCTTAAAATCATCCCAAGCCTTAACAGGAAGCCATTGTAGAGAGGCTAGCACTGGAGTTATATGATCAAATTTTTGGGTTCTAGTCAAGATTCTAGCAGCCGTGTTTAGCACTAACTGAAGTTTATTTTGTGCTTTATCCGGGTAGCCGGAAAGTAGAGCATTGCAGTAGTCTAACCTAGAAGAGACAAAAGCATGGATGAAGTTTTCTGCATCATTTTGGACAGAAAGTGTCAGATTTTTGAAGTGTTACGTAGATGGAAAAAAACTGTCCTTGAAATGGTCTTGATATGTTCGTCAAAAGAGAGATCAGGGTCCAGAGTAACGCCGAGGTCCTTCACAGTTTTATTTGAGACGACTGTACAACCATCAAGATTAATTGTCAGATTCAACAGAAGATCTCTTTGTTTTTTGGGACCTAGAACTAGCATCTCTGTTTTGGCCGAGTTTAAAAGTAGAACATTTGCCGCCATCCACTTATGTCTGAAACACAGGCTTCCAGGGAAAGTTAACATTATGTTTCCGAATAACATCACCAAGAGGTAAAATATTGAACTTGTCCGTGTAGACCAATTTGAGTTTCCAATCTCTCCAAAAGAATGTGGTGATCGATGGTGTCAAAAGCAACACAAAGTTCTAGGAGCACGAGGACAGATGTAGAGCCTCGGTCTGACGCCATTAAAAAGTAATTTACCACCTTCACAAGTGCAGTCTCAGTGCTATGATGGGGTCTAAAACCAGACTGAAGCATTTCGTATACATTGTGTGTCTTCAGGAAGGCAGTGAGCTGCTGTGCAACAGCTTTTTCAAAAAATGTTGAGAGGAATGGGAGATTCTATATAGGCCGATAGTTTTTTATATTTTCTGGGTCAAGGTTTGGCTTTTTCAAGAGAGGCTTTATTACTGCCACTTTTAGTGAGTTTCGTACACATCCGGTGGATAGAGAGACGTTTATTATGTTCAACTTAGGAGGGCCAAGTACAGAATGCAGCTCTTTCAGTAGTTTAGTTGGAATAGGGTCCAGTATGCAGCTTGAAGGTTTAGAGGCCATGATTCTTTTCATCAATGTGTCAAGAGATTTAGTATTAAAAAACTTGAGTGTCTGCCTTGATCCTAGGTCCTGGCAGTGTTGTGCAGACTCAGGACAACTGAGCTTTGGAGGAATGCACAGATTTAAAGAGTCCATAATTTGCTTTCTAATGATCATGATCTTTTTGTCAAATAAGTTCATGAATTTATCACTGCTGAAGTGAAAGCCATCCTCTCTTGGGGAATGCTGCTTTTTAGTTAGCTTTGCGACAGTATCAAAAATACATTTAGGATTGTTCTTATTTTCCTCAATTAAGTTGGAAAAATAGGATAATCGAGCAGCAGTTAAGGGCTCTTCGATACGGCACGGTACTGTCTTTCCAAGCTAGTCGGAAGACTTCCAGATTGGTGTAGCGCCATTTCCGTTCCAATTTTCTGGAAGCTTGCTTCAGGGCTCGGGTATTTTCTGTATACCAGGGAGCTAGGTTCTTATGACAAGTGTTTTTTGTTTTTAGGGGTGCGACTGCATCTAGGGTATTGCGTAAGGTTAAATTGAGTTCCTCAGTTAGGTAGTTAACTGATTTTTGTACTCTGACGTCCTTGGGTAGGTGGAGGGAGTCTGGAAGGGCATCTAGGAATCTTTGGGTTGTCCGAGAATTTATAGCACGGCTTTTGATGATCCTTGGTTGGGGTCTGAGCAGATTATTTCTTGCGATTGCAAACGTAATCAAATGGTGGTCCGATAGTCCAGGATTTTGAGGGAAAAATATCCACAACATTTATTCCGCTGGACAAAACTAGGTCCAGAGTATGACTGTGGTAGTGAGTAGGTCCGGAGACATGTTGGACAAAACCCACCGAGTCGATGATGGCTCCGAAAGCCTTTTGGAGTGGGTCTGTGGACTTTTCCATGTGAATATTAAAGTCACCAGAAATTAGAATATTATCTGCCATGACTACAAGGTCCAATAGGAATTCAGGGAACTCAGTGATGAACGTTGTATATGGCCCAGGAGGCATGTAAACAGTAGCTATAAAAAGGGATTGAGTAGGCTGCATAGATTTCATGACTATAAGCTCAATAGATAAAAACCCAGTCGTTTTTTTTTGTGTGAATTGAAATTTGCTATCCTAAATGTTAGCAACACCTCCGCCTTTGCGGGATGCTCGGGGGATATGGTCACTAGTGGAACCAGGAGGAGAGGCCTCATTTAACACAGTAAATTCATCAGGCTTAAGCCATGTTTCAGTCAGGCCAATCACATCAAGATTATGATCAGTGATTAGTTAATTGACTACAACTACCTTGGAAGTGAGGGATCTAACATTAAGTAGCCCTATTTTGAGATGTGAGCTATCACAATCTCTTTCAATAATGACAGGAATAGAGGAGGTCTTTATTCCAGTGAGATTGCTAAGGCGAACACCACAATGTTTAGTTTTGCCCAACCTAAATTGAGGCACAGACACAGTCTCAATGGGGATAGCTGAGCTGACTACACTGACTGTGCAAGTGACTGTGCAAGGACTCCACTAAGCTGGCAGGCTGGCTAACAGCCTGCTGCCTGGCCTACACCCTATCTCATTGTGGAGCTAGGGGAGATAGAGCCCTGTCTATGTTCGTAGATAAAATGAGAAAATGGAGTCCGTCACTCCTCAGCAGGCCAGGCTTGGTCCTGTTTGTGGGTGAGTCTCAGAAAGAGGGCCAATAATCTACAAATTCTATCTTTTGGGAGGGGCAGAAAACAGTTTTCAACCAGCGATTGAGTTGTGCGACTCTGCTGTAGAGCTCATCACTCCCCCTAACTGGGAGGGGGCCACAGACAATTACTCGATGCCAACACATCTTTCTTGCTGATTTACACACTGAAGCTATGTTGCGCTTGGTGACCTCTGACTGTTTCATCCTAACATCATTGATGCCGACGTGGATAACAATATCCCTATGCTCTCTACACTTGCCAGTTTTATCCTTAGCCAGCACCATCTCCAGATTAGCCTTAACGATTCAGGTTGGATATTCGACAGTTTTCCTTACGTCCACCAAGAGCAGTTAAGGACCGTCAACATAGTGACAAATCACATTTTTCAAATTTCAATAGCTCTTTAACCATTACTCATAAAACTTTCAAAACTGGTTCTAGCTAACCCGATGGCATAGACACACATTGCACACACTTTTTTTTGTCAATTTACATCCTGCACTATTTTAAATTATTTATTTACATTTTGGAATTTCAACAGCTTTCAATTTATATGAGTTTTCAATATTTTTCAATGTTTCAAATTTCAATAGCTCCTTGGTCATGTGACCTACTGACCTCAAACAAGGTTCAGAATGTCCACTGACTTCCCTTCTATATGTCACGTTCTGACCTTAGTTCCTTTTTATGTCTTTATTTTGGTTTGGTCAGGGCGTGAGTTGGGGTGGGCATTCTATGTTCTATATTCTATGTTTTGTTCTATGTGTTGTATTTCTGTGTTTGGCCTAGTATGGTTCCCAATCAGAGGCAGCTGTCAATCGTTGTCTCTGATTGAGAACCATACCATTAGGTAGCCTGTTCCCACCTGTGTTTGTGGGTAGTTGTTTTGTGTTTGTTTCACCATTCAGGACTGTTTCGGTTTTCTTTGTCATTCACTTTGTTATTTTTGTATTTTTTCGTGTTCTGTTATATTAAAGTAACATGGACACTTACCACGCTGCATTTTGGTCTGATCCTTCATATTCCTCATCAGAAGAGGAGGACAACCGTTACACTATATAGCAAACCCTTTAGTTTGTCCATTTTCATCTCACACATTTTTCGCTATCATCCAGAAGGCGAGGTCAGTACAGGTGCATCAAAGCTGTGACCGAGAGACTGAAAAACATCTATCTCAAGGCCATCAGACTGTTAAATAGTCATCACTAGCCGGCTTCCACACGGTTACGCAACCCTGCACCTTAGAGGCTGCTGCCCCACATACATAGACTTGGAATCACTGGCCACTTTAATGGAACACTAGTCACTTTAATAATGTTTACATATTTTTGCTTTACTCATCTCCTATGTATATACTGTATTTTAGTCAATGCCACTCTAACATTGCTCTATCTAATATTTATATATTCCACTACACCTGCAATAACATCTGCTAAATATGTGTATGTGAAAGGTTCATAGAGGGTAGTACCCTTCATAGAGGGTAGTACCCTTCATAGAGGGTAGTACCCTTCATACAGGGTAGTACCCTTCATAGAGGGTAGTACCCTTCATAGAGGGTAGTACCCTTCATAGAGGGTAGTACCCTTCATAGAGGGTAGTACCCTTCATACAGGGTAGTACCCTTCATACAGGGTAGTACCCTTCATAGAGGGTAGTACCCTTCATAGAGGGTAGTACCCTTCATAGAGGGTAGTACCCTTCATACAGGGTAGTACCCTTCATAGAGGGTAGTACCCTTCATACAGGGTAGTACCCTTCATAGAGGGTAGTACCCTTCATACAGGGTAGTACCCTTCATACAGGGTAGTACCCTTCATAGAGGGTAGTACCCTTCATAGAGGGTAGTACCCTTCATAGAGGGTAGTACCCTTCATACAGGGTAGTACCCTTCATACAGGGTAGTACCCTTCATACAGGGTAGTACCCTTCATAGAGGGTAGTACCCTTCATAGAGGGTAGTACCCTTCATAGAGGGTAGTACCCTTCATACAGGGTAGTACCCTTCATACAGGGTAGTACCCTTCATACAGGGTAGTACCCTTCATAGAGGGTAGTACCCTTCATAGAGGGTAGTACCCTTCATACAGGGTAGTACCCTTCATACAGGGTAGTACCCTTCATACAGGGTAGTACCCTTCATACAGGGTAGTACCCTTCATAGAGGGTAGTACCCTTCATAGAGGGTTCTAAATAACTTTTAGATTATAAACTTGTTCTAGAACCCTTCACATACATGTATTTAGCAAATCTAATGTCTATCTAATATTTATATATTTCTTAATTCCATTCTTTAACTTTAGATTTGTGTGTATTGTTGTGAATTGTTAGAAACTACAGCACTGTTGGAGCTAGAAACACAAGCATTTCACTACACCTGCAATAACATCTGCTAAATATGTGTATGTTTTCTTTTTTAACCTTTATTTAACCAGGTAGGCCAGTTGAGAACAAGTTCTCATTTACAACTGCGACCTGGCCAAGATAAAGCAAACCAGTGTGACAAAAACAACAACAACACAGAGTTACACATAAACAAACGTACAGTCAATAACACAATGGAACAATCTATGTACAGTGTGTGCAAATGTAGAAGAGTAGGGAGGGTAAGGCAATGAATAGGCCATAGAGGTGAAAATAATTACGGCATTAACACTGGAGTGATAGATGTGCAGATGATGATGTGCAAGTAGAGATACTGGGGTGCAAAAGAGCAAGAGGATAAGTAACCATATGGGGATGAGGTAGTTGGGTGTATTATTTACAGATTGGCTGTGTAAAGTTCTACTAAGTTCTACTAAGAACATTTTTATAATCTAAAGGTTCTTTCTAGAACCCTCTACCCTCTATGGGTTGCACCAGCCTTATTATCATTTAAAGTGTAATTATTAATGACAATACATTACATACATGTATATCATAAGGCCTTTCTTTGAGGCCCTAGTTATACCATAACACAGTGGCGTTAGAAAACTCCTGGTTTACAGGCCCCATCAGGCCTGCAAGTCACATTATTGTGGCTTGCAATGTGATGTTTAATTCCTGTTGGAATCCAGCCAGAGTTAAGATATCCAACAAGTGGATTTTTTTTTTTATCACCCGCAACCTGCATTCAGAATTCCTGCCAGGATAGGAAAGATTGAATACTGAGATGACCTCAATCATCTAATCTGGAACAACCATCTCAGTAACGGGTTCAACAACAGATTGGATTCGTAAAAAAATATGTATTCTATTATATCTTTGTGTAGCATAAAATTAATCAACCGTTCATTGTACATGCAAAAACACAGATATTAAAACAAACAAATCTGAAAATCACAGAGCATGCTGGGAAATATATATGGTTTTATGTAGAACCCTTCTTGCCTTCCAAAGAACCGTCAAAGAACCCCTTCTTCAAAAAACGGTTGTTAGGATGGTACATTTTCTAGGTAGAACGCTTTGCTTTACAAAGAACCCTTGTCTTCCAAAAAGGGTTCTTCAAATCAAAACGGTTCTTGGTAGAACCCTATCCCTCTCTGCAACGAACCCTTTTAAAACCATTTCTTCTAAGAGTGTATTCTACTGATATTATACTGATATGTCCTGTCTATGGGGAATCTCACTGTATTTGTGTATTACAAAGCGCTAAATGCTTCCATATTGCACGCTATGATAGTCATGTCTATGGGGATTCTCCATGGTATCATTAGCGGTTTTGGTCTGAAGGTGTTGGGAGGGAGGCATCAACGCTGCGATGCTTCCTGGAGTGTGACAGCTTTGTAACTGATCCACAGCAGGCCGATTTGCAACCTTTAATTGCAATTATACCACAATGGAAACAATCAATATCCACCCTACCTCGAAGACTGCCTCCTCTCTCTCTTTGTCTCTCTCTCTCTCTATCTCTCTATCTCTCTCTCTCTCTCTCTCTCTCTCTCTCTCTCTCTCTCTCTCTCTCTCTCTCTCTCTCTCTCTCTCTCTCTCTCTCTCTCTCTCTCTCTCTCTCATATATATATATATATTTTCAGAGGAGGAGGGGATGGGGAGGGTGGTGTAGGAGTAATTAGCAGCAGGAGGGATTAAAGACGTGTAGGGAAGAGAAAGTCGATCTGGTGTGGCTGTACGGAAGAGATAGTTGATCTGGTGTGGCTGTACGGAAGAGATTGTTGATCTGGTGTATGGCTGTACGGAAGAGATTGTTGATCTGGTGTATGGCTGTACGGAAGAGATTGTTGATCTGGTGTATGCCTGTACGGAAGAGATTGTTGATTCATCTTCGTCTCCCAGCTTGTGTGTATGTGTGTGTTGCCCTGGGCCTCTTATGCTGCAGTGGAGTGATCCTCTCCTCTGATGGTGTGACACACACACACACACACACACACACACACACACACACACACACACACACACACACACACACACACACACACACACACACACACACACACACACACACACACACACACACACACACACACCAGAAGAGGTCATTAAGATTGGTCCTCCAGTTTGATTTATCAGTGTCAGGCTGTGGTGTCAGTGGTTGGCTTGATTTGTGAACCTTAAGAATACACAATGTTATCATTCATCTATACTATACTAGGGGTGGTAGGTAGCCCAGAGGTTAAGGAGTTGGACCTGTAGCTGAAAGGTGGTCGGTTCGATTCCCGCATCGGTTGATTAAATAAATCATTAAAAGGAGCTGGCAGGCTGCTGGGTTCACATCCTCAAGACATTCCCCTACCGTTGGGCCCTTTAGTATGGACAAGTTGTATTGTATTGTATATATTGCCATAGGATCTATATAGAAGATATACCGGTACTCCAAGTGCAGAGTAGAGTAGGGTTTCCTAAACTCGGTCCTGGGGCCCTCCCTGGGTGGATTACACAGCTGATTCAAATGGCCAACTCATCATCGAGATTGGATTATTTGAATCAGCTGTGTAGTGCTAGTGCAAAAACCAAAACGTGCACCCAGGGGGGCCTCGGGACTGAGATTAGGAGCCCCTGATGTAGAGGACTAGCAACCATATACTTTTTAAGAGGTTTGTTAAACACACAAAATAAACAAAATATTCCTTTAGCGATTCTGTATGATTCTTTTCCTTCTCGCTTGCAGGTAACAATTTACATCAACTACATGAACTAATGTGTTCAACATGACGTGTGCTCGTAGATGTGTAATGCATCCATTGTAAACATGGAGTAAATGTAAATCTTCACCAATGTTTCCACCTGATAGTCAAAATAATATATTTCATTAATAATAAACTCAACATCTGCCAAACAATACGGCAATTAATATTGTTGTTTTTAACGCAGGGTTCTCACTTTGTTGCACATTTCTACCTGTCAAGAGTTGTCAAGAGATAATAACTCCCTTAGGAGAAGGAGAAAGAGTATTTCAGTTAGTGCTATTTTAACCATCTATAGCAAGTTAAATGGGAGAATATGATCAAAACGACAGTGTTGTTTAACTGAAAGAGAAAGAGGTTTTGACGACTGCAGTAATATTCACAATTATTCACAAACCTTTTTTTTTTTTATGCAACTCATTACTTGAATGTCAGACTCTAAGAGCCTGTTTCCTGGACCCGAATTAAAGGGGCAATTCACAAATATATAGCTTTTTTAGTCAAGGATGTAGCTATAGGGATAGCCCTAACTATGATCAACGGTCGTTAGGCCAGAAAGGTTTGTGCACTCTGTTCACAGTTCTGGCATTTACCACACCGTCATTCTCTGGCTCTGTGTACTGGAGCTTATTCCGTCAGTAATGCTTCACGAATGAAATTTGAGAGTACTGAGAACAAGTGTAGTCAATGTGAGGCGAGCAATATTACCTTCATGTACTGTAGTAGGCTCAGTAATCTCCGTTTAAAAAATAAAAAAAAGTCAAATCTCGCGTAATTTTGTTAGATTCTAGGTCCACATACTGTAATAACTAGGTAAAGAGCACTACGATTCAACTTAAACTATACTCAGAACGTAGTTTACGAACCACTAAACAGAAGGCTATTCCATTAGAGGAAAAGGGAGGATATAGCAAAAAACAGGTTAACAGCATACAACACCAATGCCCTCAGTGTTGGCTTCTCTGAAAGCAGGTGTTGATATAGATACTATCAGGTTGATTGTTGATTGTCAGTAGAAAAGATGGATTGGACCAGTCAAAAAAACAATGTCCCATTTTTATTTTATTTTATTTAACCTTTATTTAACTAGGCAAGTCAGTTAAAGAACAAATGCTTATTTACAACGACGACCTACTTGCAGCTGTATAGAAATTACCACCCTCATCGATGTTGCTGAGACTTATCAGAGCTTGTCATTAACATGAATTCCTATGTTTTCAATGCATTCTAATGAGTTACCTTAACGAACCCATTTATGATCAGTAAACCTGGGCCCGTATTCACAAAGCGTCTCAGAGTGGGAGTGCTGGTCTAGGATCTGCACTCCTACCCTGAGACACTTTATGAATATGCAGTAGGCGCATGGAGGATTCAGCACATGGCTCGAATGTCTGATAAAAGGGAGAGACAAACGGATTAAACACTCTAATGTAAGAAGACAAGACAGCAGTTGGTGGTGGGTTGATACACAGGCATGACACACACACACATCCTACACACGTACACACATACACAAACACACCCCACACACGCATGCACATACACACACACATATATTCAGCCTCCATCATCACAGCAAGACCAGACGATGATTACAGTATGATTACAGACAGTATGATTACAGACAGTATGATTACAGACAGTGTGATTACAGCATGCTTACAGTATGATTACATAACGTATGGTTACAGTGTGATTACAGACAGCACAATTACAGTGTGATTACAGCCATTGTGATTACAGACCATATGATTACATCGTGATTACAGACAGTATGATTACAGTACGATTACTGATCGTATGATTGCGGGCGGTATGATTACACCACGATTACAGTATGACTAGATACATATGATTACATACATTATGATTACCGTATGATTACAGACAGTATGATTACACGCATTATGATTACCGTATGATCACAGGCGATATGATTACAGACAGTGTGATTACAGTCTGATTACAGTATGAGTATAGCTATTATGATTACAGACATTATGATTACAGTATGATTACAGACAGTATGATTACAGACAGTATGATTACAGTATGATTATAGACAGTATGATTACAGACAGTGTGATTACAGTATGATTACAGACAGTGTGATTACAGACAGTGTGATTACAGTATGATTACAGACAGTGTGATTACAGTATGATTACAGACAGTGTGATTACAGTATGATTATAGACTAGCCAAAGAACATCTCTCCACCTGCCAGTGATCAAAACATCTCCCCTAGTCTGCTGACAGAAAGGCGTTGATAAAACCCTCAGACACTTCTAATGTAAGAAGACAAGACAAAAGGATTAAACACTCTAATGTAAGAAGACAAGACAAAAGGATTAAACACTCTAATGTAAGAAGACAAGACAAAAGGATTAAACACTCTAATGTAAGAAGACAAGACAAAAGCAGTGGTGGGTGGGTGATGCATAGGCATGACCCACACACACACACACACACACACACACACACACACACACACACACACACACACATATATATACACTGATTATATTCAGCCTCTTTCATCATCACAGCAAGACCAGACGATGATTACATTATGATTACAGACAGTATGATTACAGACAGTATGATTACAGCATGATTACAGACAGTATTATTACAGACAGCATGATTAATATGATTACAGACCGTATGATTACAGACAGTATGATTACAAACAGTATGATAACAGTATGATTACAGACATTACGATTACAGTATGATTACAAACAGTACGATTACAAACAGTATAATTACAGTATGATTACAGACAGTATGATCACAGTGTGATTACAGACAGTATGATTACAGTATGATTACAAACGGTATGATTACAAACAGCATGATTACAAACAGTATGATTACAGACATAATGATAACAGTATGGTTACAAACAGTATGATTACAGTATGATTATAGACAGTGTGATTACAAACAGTATGATTACAGTAGGATTACAGACAGTATGATTATAGACAGTATGATTACAAATAGTATGATTACAAACAGTATGATTACAGACAGCACGATTACAGACAGTATGATTACACACAGTATGATTACAGTATGATCACAGACAGTATGACCACATTATGATTACAGGCAGTATGATTACAGACGGTATGATCACAGTATGATTACAAATAGTATGGTTATAGACAGTATGATTACAGGCATCATGATTACAGACAGTATGATTACAGTATGATTACTGTAATATGATTATAGACCATGTGATTACAAACAGTATTATTACATACAGTATGATTACAGTATGACTACAGGCAGTATGATCACAGTATGATTACAGGCAGTATGATTACAGACAGTATGATTACAGACCATATGATTACAGACCATATGATTACAGACCATATGATTACAGACCATATGATTACATTATGATTATAGACGGTATGATTACAAACATTATGATTACAGTATGATTACAGGCATTATGATTCCAGTATGCTTACAAACAGTATGATTACATACCGTGTTATTACAGTATGATCACAAACAGTATGATTACAGACAATACGATTACAGACAGTATGATTACAGTATGATTATAGACAGTATGATTACTTATAGTGCGATTAAAAACAGTATGATTATAGACCGTGTGATTATAGACAGTATGATTATAAACCATATGATTACTTATAGTGTGATTACAAACAGTATGATTACAAACGGTATGATTATAGACAGTGATTACAAACAGTATGATTACAGACAGTATGATTACAGACAGTATGATTCCAGTATGCTTACAAACAGTATGATTACAAACAGTATGATTACAAACAGTATGATTACAGAGAGTATGATTACAAACTGTATTATTCCACACAGTATGATTACATTACGATTACAGACATTATGATTACAGTATGGCCACAGAGAGCATGCTCACATTATGATTACAGACCGTATGATTACATACATTATGATTAGACAGTGTGATTACAAACAGTGTGATTACAGACAGTAAGACTACAGATAATATGATTACAGTATGATTACAGCCATTGTGATTACAGTATGATTATAGACAGTGTGATTACAGACATTGTGATTACAGTATGATTATAGACTAGCCAAAGAACATCTCTCCACCTGCCAGTGATCAAAACATCTCCCCTAGTCTGCTGACAAAGGCATTCATAGCCTGATATCCAAACTGATCTCACTATGTTTAATTTAAAGGCGTTGATATCCTGGTATTCAAATTGATCACTATATTTCATTTGAATGTTGTTATTACATGGTCACACTGATTACACTGGAAACATGATGGTGAACACAGCATTCAGTCTGGTTTAACCAGGCTTTGAGGTGAGCGTGTAGCCTACAACTTATGAATTAATGTGGCAAAAGTGCAGGCCTATTTGCCCCATGTATATCTGACACTGCAGGCTACTGTCAGCCTGACATCCAAGCTAAATTCATGATGTTTCACCTCAACAAATATGAAATGTAGCTAGCCAGGCTAGGTTGTGTTGATGGCGCTGCAATAGACAGTAAGATGAATGGAGGAGTGTGTGTCTTTGTTAACAGCTAGTGCAAAATCTCTAATGTTAAGGAAGTCTCAAGTTTTTGCTCGCCTGAGAATTAGAGTACCTCATGATAAGCTGCAGACCACACTATTTAAAATACCAAGAGAGAGTTTTCATCTATATTTTTTGTAACTTTCTATTTACCACCACAAACCGATACTGGCACTAAGACCGCACTCAACGAGCTGTATACGGCCATAAGCAAACAAGAACATGTACATTCAAGAGGCAGCGTTTCTCGTGACCGGTGACTTGAATGCAGGGGAAATGAAATTCGTTTTACCACATTTTTACAAGCATGTCACATTAGATCACCTTTACTCCACACAAACAGAAAGTTTACTCCACACACAGAGATGCAAACCACCCCCCTCCCTTTGGCAAATCAGACCATAACTCTATCCTCCTGCTTCCTGCTTACAAGCAAAAACTCAAACAGGAAGTACCAGCTCAATACGGAAGTGGTCCGATGAAGCAGATGCTAAGCTACAGGACTGTTTTGCTAGCACAGACTGGAAAATGTCCCGGGATTCATCCGATAACATTGAGGAGTTTACCACATCAGTCACCAGCTTCATTAATAAGTGTATTGACGTGGTCATCCCCACAGTGACCGTACATACATATCCCAACCAGACGCCATGGATTACAGGCAACATCCACACTGAGCTAAAGGCTAGAGCTGCAGCTTTCAAGGAGCAGGACACTGATCCGGACGCTTATAAAAAATCCCGCTACAACCTCCGACAAGCCATCAAACAGGCAAAGTGTCAATACAGGACTAAGACCGAATCCTACTACACCGGCTCTGATGCTCGACGGATGTGGCAGGGCTTGCAAACTATCACGGAATACAAAGGGAATCCCGCCCACAAGCTGCCCAGCGACACAAGCCTACCAGACGAGTTAAATGCCTTCTATGCTCGCTTTGAGGCAACCAACACTGAACCATCCATGAGAGTACCAGCTGGTCCAGGTGACTGTGTGATCACGCTCTCCATAGCCGATGTGATTAAGACCTATTGACTCGCCTGTGCATCAATCTAAGTAACATAATAAAAGAATTCCCATCAAAATCTGTCAATTTAAGCTAGAGATATCGCATGGGCTGCATCTCAATCCACCACATCCACCGATGTCGGCCTTCACATTTGCGGTGGAAGATGGTCAAGCTACGGTGGTGTTTGTCAGATCATGAGACATCCTGTGCCCAAGAACGCCAAGGTAACCTACCTAAATGAGACACCTGAAACCCCACCTCTTTAAGGAATACCTAGGATAGGATAAAGTAATCCTTCTAACCCCCCCCCCCCCCTTAAAAGAGTTAGATGCACTATTGTAAAGTGGTTGTTCCACTGGATATCATAAGGTGAATGCACCAATTTGTAAGTCGCTCTGGATAAGAGCGTCTGCTAAATGACTTAAATGTAAATGTAAATGACTATCGCCCTGTAAGCACTCACATCTATAGCCATGAAATGGTTTGAAAGGTTGGTCATGGCTCACATCAAAACCATCATCCCAGACATCCTGGACCCACTCCTTTTCACATAGCGCCCCAACAGATCCACAGATGACACAATCTCTATTGCACTCCACACTGTCCACACCCACCTGGATAAAAGGAATACCTATGTAAGAATGCTGTTCAATGACTACAGCTCGGCATTCAACACCATAGTCTCCTCCAAGCTCATCACCAAGCTCAGGACCCTGGGACTGAACACCTCCTTCTGAAACTGGATCCTGGACTTCCTGATGGGCGGTGAGTTTAGGCAACAACACATCCGCCATGGTGACCATTAACACGGGGGCCCCTCAGGGGTGTGTGCTTATTCCCTCCCTGTACTTCCTGTTCACCCATGACTGTGTGGCCGCGCACAACTCAAACACCATCATCAAGTTTGTTGACGACACGACGGTGGTAGGAATGATCACCGACGACGACGATGCCGCCTACAGGGAGGAGGCCAGAGACCCGGCAGTGTGGTGCCAGGACAACAACCTCTCCCTCAATGTCAGCAAGACAAAGGAGCTGATCGTGGACTACAAGAAACGGAGGGGTGAGTACGCCCCCATCCACATCAATGGGGCTGTAGTGGAAAGCTTCCTCGGTGTTCACATCACTAAGGAATTAACATGGTCCACTAACACCCACACAGTTGTGAAGAGAGCACGACAGAGTCTCTTCCCTCTCAGGAGTCTGAAAAGATTTGTCATGGGCCCTCAGACCCTCAAAAAGTTCCCTTTATGACCAGGTCCCTGCTGTAATTCCCTTTATGACCAGGTCTCTGCTGTAATTCCCTTTATGACCAGGTCCCTGCTGTAATTCCCTGTATGAATTTAGCTGTAAGGCATAGTAAACATTGCTGCGGAGTATTTGCAGCATGATTTGCATGATCACCTCTTTGTGTGACAAAGGTTATGTGGTCATAAAGAGGGAGACATTAACCAGTCAGACTGTTTTAGAGGAATTGAGGCATGATAATGGGGGCGGCAGGTAGACTAGCGGTTAAAGAGGCGGACCAGCAACCAGAGGGTCAGACAGAAACATGAGTCAGCAACCAGAGGGTCAGACAGGAACGTGAGCCAGCAACCAGAGGGTTAGACAGGAACATGAGTCAGCAACCAGAGGGTCAGACAGGAACATGAGCCAGCAACCAGAGGGTCAGACAGGAACATGAGTCAGCAACCAGAGGGTCAGACAGGAACATGAGCCAGCAACCAGAGGGTCAGACAGGAACATGAGCCAGCAACCAGAGGGTTAGACAGGAACGTGAGCCAGCAACCAGAGGGTCAGACAGGAACATGAGCCGGCAACCGGAGGGTTGTTGGCATCATCCTAGATTCCATTGCACTTCCGTTGTGTCCTTGAACAAGGCACTTAACTCCCTAAAATGTATCCAGGGGCACTGTGCTGCGCCTCAGCCATTGCTTCCAGTATAGTTAAACTATACTACAAGTTAAACTATTCTACTAGTTAAACTATACTACAAGTTAAACTATACTTGTAGGGACCAGAAGTCCCCACAAGAGTAGTAAACAAACAAAAATGTGACCAACTGGGGACATTTTGTTAGTCCCCCACAAGGTCAAATGCTATTTCTAGGGGGTTTAGTGTTAAGGTTAGAATTAGTGTTAGGGTTAAGAGCTAGGGTTAGTTTTTGGGTTAGGGTTAGGTAATTTTCGGGTTAAGGTTAGGGTTAGGGATAGGTTAAGGGTACGGGTTAGGTTTAGGGGTTAGGGAAAATAGGATTTTGAATGGGACTGAATTGTGTGTTCCCACAAGGCTAGTTATACAAGACTGTGTGTGTGTGTGGGTGTGTGTGTGTGTGTGTGTCTGTGTGTGTGTGTGTGTGTGCACATGCTTGTCTCGGGGGGTTGGGTTGTGAGCATAAAGGCACATTTCCATTCTCTGTAAGTTAATGGCAATAAAGTACATCGTATTTTATACAGGAGGAGAAATAAAAGGAAACCAAATTGTGCTTTGTTGGACAGACTTATCTAGCTATATTCCTTAGGCACTTGTATATAGATCTAAGAAGACTGGATAGATGAAAGCAACATGGCAGTAGAATATCAGAAAGTGGAAGGTACTACCATATTGCTTAGGGCCAACCAGACAATTATTTTAGCTCTACTGAAGTGTCTGTCCAGGTTATAGGGACTAGGCCCCGGGAGTTGTTTCTGGACAGAACCTAAGAATGTCTTTGAATGTCAATTCTTTCAGATCTGAGGAGGGGGTTTGTTGTCACAGTTCCTATTCAAAATCCAGTGGGTCTGTGTAATAATTTAAAGATGGAAATATGTGTCCTCTATAGGAGAGGCCATTCCATGTGGTCAAATCAGGTCAAGATCAAAATACATTGAGGTGAGAGGGATGTTTGTCATGGGTGAAAGTAAATATAATCTGTCCTGGAATTCACCTAACCACCATTGATAATGTGCTGTGTGGATTCATTTTATCTTGTTTTTCTACCGATATTGGACCGGAGAGATGGTTTGTCACGGAGTCCCCTGACTAACAGACAGGTTGATACAGATGGAGGACAGGAGAGATGGTTTACCATGGAGTCCCCTGACTAACAGACAGGTTGATGGCCTGCTGGAGGTCATTTTGCAGGGCTCTGGCAGTGCTCCTCCTTGCACAAAGGCGGAGGTAGCGGTCCTGCTGCTGGGTTGTTGCCCTCCTATGGCCTCCTCCACGTCTCCTGATGTACTGGCCTGTCTCCTGGTAGCGCCTCCATGCTCTGGACACTACGCTGACAGACACAGCAAACCTTCTTGCCACAGCTCGCATTGATGTGCCATCCTGGATGAGCTGCACTACCTGAGCCACTTGTGTGGGTTATAGACTCCGTCTCATGCTACCACTAGAGTGAAAGCACCGCCAGCATTCAAAAGTGACCAAAACATCAGACAGGAAGCATAGGAACTGAGAAGTGGTCTGTGGTCACCACCTGCAGAACCACTCCTTTATTGGGGGTGTCTAGCTAATTGCCTATAATTTCCACCTTTTGTCTATTCCATTTGCACAACAGCATGTGAAATTTATTGTCAATCAGTGTTGCTTCCTAAGTGGACAGTTTGATTTCACAGAAGTGTGATTGACTCGGAGTTACATTGTGTTGTTTAAGTGTTCCCTTTATTTTTTTTGGAGCAGTGTAGTTAGTTAAATAGTCTGGGTAGCTATTGGTTAACTATCTGCATTGACCTCATTTGACTCATCACAGATGTTGTTATCCTGTTGCATAATCACCTTATCCTTACCTATATGTACATATCTACCTCAATTACCTCGTACCCCTGCACATCAACTCGGTACTGGTACCCTGTGTATATAGACAAGTTATCGTTACTCATTGTGTATTTATTCTTTGTGTTAATATTTTTCTTTTATATCTCTATTTTCTTTCTCTCTGCATTGTTGGGAAGAGCCAGCAAGTCAGCATTTCACTGTTAGTCTACACCTGTTGTTTACCAAGTGACAAATGCAATTTGATTTGAGCTTCCAGTCATGGGCAGAGCCTCCAATCTTAGGGAGAGCAGAGCCTCCAGTCATGGGAAGAGCCTCCAGTGTTAGGCAGAGCAGAGCCTCCAATCTTACGCAGAGCAGAGCCTCCAGTCATGGGAAGAGCCTCCAGTCTTAGGCAGAGCAGAGCCTCCAATCTTAGGCAGAGCAGAGCCTCCAGTCATGGGCAGAGCCTCCAGTGTTAGGCAGAGCAGAGCCTCCAATCTTAGGCAGAGCAGAGCCTCCAGTCATGGGCAGAGCCTCCAGTGTTAGGCAGAGCAGAGCCTCTAGTCATGGGCAGAGCCTCCAGTCTTAGGCAGAGCAGAGCCTCTAGTCATGGGAAGAACCTCCAGTCTTAGGCAGAGCAGAGCCTCTAGTTATGGGCAGAGCCTCCAGTCTTAGGCATGGCAGAGCCTCTAGTCATGGGCAGAGCCTCCAGTCTTAGGCAGAGCAGAGCCTCTAGTCATGGGAAGAACCTCCAGTCTTAGGCAGAGCAGAGCCTCTAGTCATGGGCAGAGCCTCCAGTCTTAGGCAGAGCAGAGCCTCTAGTCATGGGAAGAACCTCCAGTCTTAGGCAGAGCAGAGCCTCTAGTTATGGGCAGAGCCTCCAGTCTTGTGCGACTATAATATTGTGTTGACTGCTGAGCTGACTGAAGACCTGGCATTCAACTCGCAGTTGTTAATATCGTTTCCACCCAAACATGTTGTAGAATGTGTCTTATGAAAAACATTCCAGACACTTGTACTTCTTGCTTTCTTGGCAATTTGGCATAACTGTGATTTGGCCAATATCAACTAGCTAGATAGGCTAACCATCTGTAGCTATCCCCAAGCTATGCTAGCTAGCTGCTGTCACGTTGGCTAAACACAAGGTCAGTGCAGTCTTTATTTTATTTAACCTTTATTTAACTAGGCAAGTCAGTTAAAACAAATATACTTTAAAAAATATTTACAATGACGGCCTACCAAAAGGCAAAAGGCCTCCTGTGGGGACGGGGGCAGAACAGTGATAAACATATGTTGCAGAACAGTGATAAAATAGTTTTTTCTCGTATATTGACAAGCATACCCATAACATGATGCAGCCACCACCATCTTTGAAAATATGAAGAGTGGTTCTCAGTGATGTGTTGGATTTGCCCCAAACATTACACTTTGTATTCAGAACATAAAAGGAATTTCTTATTGCAAACAGGATGCATGTTCTGGAATATTTTTATTCTGTACAAGCTTCCTTCTTTTCACTCATTTAGGTTAGTATGTTAGTATTGTGGAGTAACGACAATGTTGTTGATCCATTCTCAGTTTTCTCCTATAACAGCTATTCAACTCTTAACTGTTTTAAAGAAAGGCCAGAAAATAGGAAGAAGCCTAGAGAGGAACCAGGCTCTGAGGGGTGGCCAGTCCTCATTATAACAGAACATGACCAAGATGTTCAAATGTTCATAGATGACCAGAAGGGTCAGATAATAATAAACACACTGGTTGTCGAGTGTGCAACAGGACAGCACCTCAGGAGTAAATGTCAGTTGGCTTTTCAGAGTATATTATCTACCTCACTTGCTTTGGCAATGTTAACACATGTTTCCCATGCCAATAAAGCCCCTTGAATTGAATTGATATAGAGAGAGAGAGACAGAGAGAGACAGAGACAGAGAGAGAGAGAGAGAGAGAATACTTCAATTCACACAGGACACCGGATGAGACAGGAGAAGTACTCCAGATATAACAAACTGACCCTAGCCCCCGGACACATAAAATATTGCAGCATAAATACTGGAGGCTGAGACAGGAGCGGTGTGGGAGACACTGTGCCTGCCAAACAGGCAGGATATAACCCCACCCATTTTGCCAAAGCACAGCCCCCAGGCACCACTAGAGGGATATCTTCAACTATCAACCTACTACCCTGAGACAAGGCCGAGTATAGCCCACGAAGATCTCCCCCACGGCACACTATTATTGCACATAGAGTGAGCCCATGCAACTTATTATGTGACTTGTTAAGCACATTTATACTCCTGAACTTATTTAGCTTTGCCATAATGAAGGAGTTGAATACTTATTGACTCAAGACATTTCAGCTTGTCATTTTTTTATTAATTTGTAATAAAAAAAATAAAAAAATAACACATTTCCACTTTGACATCATGGGGTATTGTGTGTAGTAGAGTGACACAAAATCTAAATTGAATCTATTTTAAATTCAAGCTGTAACACAACAAAATGTGGACAAAGTTGAGGGTTTGAATACTTTCTCAAGGCACTGTACATCTAATGAGGCCATGAATAAGGTGTTGTTATGGTATAGCCAGCGCTTAATTTATACACCGGGAGGTTGCAGAAGCAACAAGTGAGCTCGAGAGGGGGGTGACGTAGGGAGCTCTGAGGAACAAATGAAAAACAAATCCCCTTTATAGTAAAGCAGTGCATATCATCGCTTTTGCATAATGGCGGCACATACAGAAGTTGCACACATGGAGAACGTTTTTAGTGGCCTTGGGTCCGGGAAGAATTTGGCCATTTATGAACGCATTTCATGCAATTCTACCTCATTTTACATGACTGGAGACTTTGGCATAATCTTTTTTTAATGCCGCGTTCAAAACATGGAAACCCGGTCATCCGACTCGGAATTCCAAGTCGGGTACTCAAGGCCTCTTTCTAGATCTCCGACCTGAAGATCACTGTCGTCATGATTCAAACTAGGTTTTTTTCAAGTTCCCAGTTGACATAAAAGCACCATAATACTGCACAAATGATGGAAATGACAGGCTTCAAACTGAGAATCTGAGATCAATAAAAGTGTCCTTGTCTTGAATCCATCAATAGCCCAGGCCTAGGTGTGTGGAAACACATGTTGTAGGCTATAATATGAGGAGGAAATTATAGTCCTAAAAATGCTTTTCCATGCTTTCACTGACTCACCCAATGACGCGCTGGTGATGGCGGATGCGCTCGTGCCAAAAGCCCCTCTCAATTGGCCTATTTAGAAGTTGATCAAATATGTTGGTAGCCTACAGCAGGAGCCATTTTGCTTTCCAAATGTATTTCAATTTATCAGGGGTGCTACAGCTCCTCCAGAACGCTTTGCGCAGCTATGATTCTGAAAGGAAATAAATGATGAAGTGCAACGAAGGAGAGATGACAGTTGAGATGACAGTTGAGATGACAGTTGAGATGACAGTTGAGATGACAGTTGAGATGACCGTTGAGATGACCGTTGAGATGACCGTTGAGATGACCGTTGCGATGACAGTTGAGATGACAGTTGAGATGACAGTTGAGATGACAGTTGAGATGACCGTTGAGATGACCGTTGAGATGACCGTTGAGATGACCGTTGAGATGACCGTTGAGATGACCGTTGCGATGACAGTTGAGATGACAGTTGAGATGACCGTTGAGATGACCGTTGAGATGACCGTTGAGATGACCGTTGAGATGACAGTTGAGATGACCGTTGAGATGACCGTTGAGATGACCGTTGAGATGACAGTTGAGATGACAGTTGAGATGACCGTTGAGATGACCGTTGAGATGACAGTTGAGATGACAGTTGAGATGACAGTTGAGATGACCGTTGAGATGACCGTTGAGATGACCGTTGAGATGACCGTTGAGATGCCAGTTGAGATGACAGTTGAGATGACCGTTGAGATGACAGTTGAGATGACCGTTGAGATGACCGTTGAGATGACAGTTGAGATGACAGTTGAGATGACAGTTGAGATGACCGTTGAGATGACAGTTGAGATGACCGTTGAGATGACCGTTGAGATGACAGTTGAGATGACAGTTGAGATGACAGTTGAGATGACAGTTGAGATGACAGTTGAGATGACCGTTGAGATGACCGTTGAGATGACCGTTGAGATGACCGTTGAGATGACAGTTGAGATGACAGTTGAGATGACCGTTGAGATGACAGTTGAGATGACCGTTGAGATGACCGTTGAGATGACAGTTGAGATGACAGTTGAGATGACAGTTGAGATGACAGTTGAGATGACAGTTGCAGGGTCATTCATGTCTGTCAGAGCAGAGAGAGGCGGAGAGATCATAGAATGTAAATCTCGTTCGAGAGACACAGGCGGCAGCTCACACAACCCCGTGTTGGTCCCAAACATTGGTTACAATGTTGCACAAACCATAAATCCCGGCAAGAGGCTACTCGAATGAACTTTGATCACTTTTATTCACATTTTTACATTGCAAAAATGTACAATTTATTGTTCATGTTTTGAGAGGTACCGGATCGGGCGAAATATGTCCCTGAACGAAACAGTACAAAAAGGAGAGGTGCAGGATCATGTTCCAGCAGGGTCCACCTCAAATGAAGCACTGGGTATAGCTGACTCTGCTCATTCCTGATTAATTTACTATTTTAGACAAAACAGAGTTGACCAAATCTCCAGACATCTTTTACGTTTTGAGAGAAATAGAATTATTAATTGCTCAAGGGCACAGCGACAGATGTTTCAACTAGTCAGCTCGGGGAGTCAAACCAGCAACCTTTTGGTTACTGGTCAAACACTCTTAACTGCTAGGCTACCTGCCATCTGCAGTGCTCAGTTGTCTCCACCAAGTCTGTCCCCAAACAATTTGATTTGCTGGTTTTAAGCATTAAGCTTTCAAATAGATCTTTGTTGACTGTTGCTGGGTGTTATCGTCCTCCATCAGCACCGGCCTGTACCCTACCTGCCTTAAACTCTCTCCTGGCCTGTACCCTACCTGCCCTAAACTCTCTCCTGGCCTGTACCCTACCTGCCCTAAACTCTCTCCTGGCCTGTACCCTACCTGCCCTAAGCTCTCTCCTGGCCTGTACCCTACCTGCCCTAAGCTCTCTCCTGGCCTGTACTCTACCTGCCCTAAACTCTCTCCTGGCCTGTACCCTACCTGCCCTAAGCTCTCTCCTGGCCTGTACCCTACCTGCCCTAAACTCTCTCCTGGCCTGTACCCTACCTGCCCTAAGCTCTCTCCTGGCCTGTACCCTACCTGCCCTAAGCTCTCTCCTGGCCTGTACCCTACCTGCCCTAAACTCTCTCCTGGCCTGTACCCTACCTGCCCTAAGCTCTCTCCTGGCCTGTACCCTACCTGCCCTAAGCTCTCTCCTGGCCTGTACCCTACCTGCCCTAAGCTCTCTCCTGGCCTGTACCCTACCTGCCCTAAGCTCTCTCCTGGCCTGTACCCTACCTGCCCTAAGCTCTCTCCTGGCCTGTACGCCATCTGCCCTAAGCTCTCTCCTGGCCTGTACCCCATCTGCCCTAAGCTCTCTCCTGGCCTGTACCCCATCTGCCCTAAGCTCTCTCCTGGCCTGTACCCTACCTGCCCTAAGCTCTCTCCTGGCCTGTACTCTACCTGCCCTAAGCTCACTCCTGGCCTGTACCCTACCTGCCCTAAGCTCTCTCCTGGCCTGTACCCTACCTGCCCTAAGCTCTCTCCTGGCCTGTACCCTACCTGCCCTAAGCTCTCTCCTGACCTGTACTCTACCTGCCCTAAGCTCTCTCCTGGCCTGTACCCTACCTGCCCTAAGCTCTCTCCTGGCCTGTACCCTACCTGCCCTAAGCTCTCTCCTGGCCTGTACCCTACCTGCCCTAAGCTCTCTCCTGGCCTGTACCCTACCTGCCCTAAGCTCTCTCCTGGCCTGTACTCTACCTGCCCTAAGCTCTCTCCTGGCCTGTACCCTACCTGCCCTAAGCTCTCTCCTGGCCTGTACCCTACCTGCCCTAAGCTCTCTCCTGGCCTGTACCCTACCTGCCCTAAGCTCTCTCCTGGCCTGTACTCTACCTGCCCTAAGCTCTCTCCTGGCCTGTACCCTACCTGCCCTAAGCTCTCTCCTGGCCTGTACCCTACCTGCCCTAAGCTCTCTCCTGGCCTGTACCCTACCTGCCCTAAGCTCTCTCCTGGCCTGTACCCTACCTGCCCTAAGCTCTCTCCTGGCCTGTACCCTACCTGCCCTAAGCTCTCTCCTGGCCTGTACCCTACCTGCCCTAAGCTCTCTCCTGGCCTGTACCCTACCTGCCCTAAGCTCTCTCCTGGCCTGTACCCTACCTGCCCTAAGCTCTCTCCTGGCCTGTACCCTACCTGCCCTAAGCTCTCTCCTGGCCTGTACTCTACCTGTCCTAAACTCTCTCCTGGCCTGTACTCTACCTGCCCTAAGCTCTCTCCTGGCCTGTACTCTACCTGCCCTAAGCTCTCTCCTGACCTGTACCCTACCTGCCCTAAACTCTCTCCTGGCCTGTACTCTACCTGCCCTAAGCTCACTCCTGGCCTGTACCCTACCTGCCCTAAACTCTCTCCTGGCCTGTACTCTACCTGCCCTAAGCTCTCTCCTGACCTGTACTCTACCTGCCCTAAGCTCTCTCCTGGCCTGTACTCTACCTGCCCTAAGCTCTCTCCTGGCCTGTACTCTACCTGCCCTAAGCTCTCTCCTGGCCTGTACCCTACCTGCCCTAAACTCTCTCCTGGCCTGTACCCTACCTGCCCTAAACTCTCTCCTGGCCTGTACCCTACCTGCCCTAAGCTCTCTCCTGGCCTGTACTCTACCTGCCCTAAGCTCTCTCCTGGCCTGTACTCTACCTGCGCTAAGCTCTCTCCTGGCCTGTACCCTACCTGCCCTAAGCTCTCTCCTGACCTGTACTCTACCTGCCCTAAACTCTCTCCTGGCCTGTACCCTACCTGCCCTAAGCTCTCTCCTGGCCTGTACCCTACCTGCCCTAAACTCTCTCCTGGCCTGTACTCTACCTGCCCTAAGCTCTCTCCTGACCTGTACCCTACCTGCCCTAAGCTCTCTCCTGGCCTGTACCCTACCTGCCCTAAGATCTCTCCTGGCCTGTACTCTACCTGCCCTAAGCTCTCTCCTGGCCTGTACCCTACCTGCCCTAAGCTCTCTCCTGACCTGTACCCTACCTGCCCTAACCTCTCTCCTGACCCCTTACACTAAGTCTGAATGTGTCCTGCTAGGTGACCTAAACTGGGACATGGTTATTAAACCACTTGACCAAGTCTTAAAACAATGAGACTTCCTAAATCTGTCTCAGATTATTACCAATCCCACAAGGTATGACTCCAAACAACCCAGAAAAGTCTACTCTCCTTGATGTTATCCTCACAAATAATCCTGATAGGTATCAGTCTGGTGTTTTCTGTAATGACCTTCGTGATCACTGTTTTACAGCCTGTGTTCGTAATGGCTGCTCAGTTAAACGACCTGTCCTGATTTGTCATAGACGCTTGCTGAAAAACCTTAATGAGCAAGCCTTCCTTCATAACCTGGACTCTGTAAATTGGTATAGAATCAGCTTGATCACCTCTGTCAAAGATATATTTTCAGTGGTATTGTTACCAAACACGCCCCCATAAAGAAAATTAGAATTAAAAACAGGTTCAGTGCCTGGTTCGGCCGTGATCTGGCAGAGTTACTCCACCTCAAGAACACAATTTGGCTAAAGGCTCTGCACATCAATACTCAGATTGACTGGCTGTCATTCAGGCATATAAGAAACAAGTATACTCAGGCTGACTGGCTGTCATTCAGGCATATGAGAAACAAGTATACTCAGGCTGACTGGCTGTCATTCAGGCATATGAGAAACAAGTATACTCAGGCTGACTGGCTGTCATTCAGGCATATGAGAAACAAGTATACTCAGGCTGACTGGCTGTCATTCAGGCATATGAGAAACAAGTATACTCAGGCTGACTGGCTGTCATTCAGGCATATGAGAAACAAGTATACTCAAGCTGGCTGGCTGTCATTCAGGCATATGAGAAACAAGTATACTCAAGCTGACTGGCTGTCATTCAGGCTCTAAATTCCAAGCATCTGCCTCTAACCCTAGGAAGCCGACTTCTCCTCCCTCCTGAATCCTCCCCCCCCCCCCCCCCCCCCCTCTCTGCGGATGACTTCGTCAACCATTTTGAAAAGAAGGTCGACGACATCCGATCCTCGTTTGCTAAGTCAAACGACACCGCTGGTTCTGCTCACACTGCCCTGCCCTGTGCTTTGACCTCTTTCTCCCCTCTCTCTCCAGATGAAATCTCGCGTCTTGTGACGACCGGCCGCCCAACAACCTGCCCGCTTGACCCTATCCCCTCCTCTCTTCTCCAGACCATTTCCGGAGACCTTCTCCCTTACCTCACCTCGCTCATCAACTCATCCTTGACCGCTGGCTACGTCCCTTCCGCCTTCTAGAGAGCGAGAGTTGCACCCCTTCTGAAAAAACCTACACTCGATCCCTCTGATGTCAACAACTACAGACCAGTATCCCTTCTTTCTTTTCTCTCCAAAACTCTTGAACGTGCCTTCCTTGGCCAGCTCTCCTGCTATCTCTCTCAGAATGACCTTCTTGATCCAAATCAGTCAGGTTTCAAGACTAGTCATTCAACTGAGACTGCTCTTCTCTGTGTCACGGAGGCGCTCCGCACTGCTAAAGCTAACTCTCTCTCCTCTGCTCTCATCCTTCTAGACCTATCGGCTGCCTTTGATACTGTCAACCATCAGATCCTCCTCTCCACCCTCTCCGAGTTGGGCATCTCCGGCGCGGCCCACGCTTGGATTGCGTCCTACCTGACAGGTCGCTCCTACCAGGTGGCGTGGCGAGAATCTGTCTCCGCACCACGTGCTCTCACCACTGGTGTCCCCCAGGGCTCTGTTCTAGGCCCTCTCCTATTCTCGCTATACACCAAGTCACTTGGCTCTGTCATATCCTCACATGGTCTCTCCTATCATTGCTATGCAGACGACACACAATTAATCTTCTCCTTTCCCCCTTCTGATAACCAGGTGGCGAATCGCATCTCTGCATGTCTGGCAGACATATCAGTGTGGATGACGGATCACCACCTCAAGCTGAACCTCGGCAAGACGGAGCTGCTCTTCCTCCCGGGGAAGGACTGCCCGTTCCATGATCTTGCCATCACGGTTGACAAATCCATTGTGTCCTCCTCCCAGAGCGCTAAGAACCTTGGCGTGATCCTGGACAACACCCTGTCGTTCTCAACCAACATCAAGGCGGTGACCCGTTCCTGTAGGTTCATGCTCTACAACATTCGCAGAGTACGACCCTGCCTCACACAGGAAGCGGCGCAGGTCCTAATCCAGGCACTTGTCATCTCCCGTCTGGATTACTGCAACTCGCTGTTGGCTGGGCTCCCTGCCTGTGCGATTAAACCCCTACAACTCATCCAGAACGCCGCAGCCCGTCTGGTGTTCAACCTTCCCAAGTTCTCTCACGTCACCCCGCTCTCTCCACTGGCTTCCAGTTGAAGCTCGCATCCGCTACAAGACCATGGTGCTTGCCTACGGAGCTGTGAGGGGAACGGCACCTCCGTACCTTCAGGCTCTGATCAGGCCCTACACCCAAACAAGGGCACTGCGTTCATCCACCTCTGGCCTGCTCGCCTCCCTACCTCTGAGGAAGTACAGCTCCCGCTCAGCCCAGTCAAAACTGTTCGCTGCTCTGGCACCCCAATGGTGGAACAAACTCCCCCACGACGCCAGGTCAGCGGAATCAATCACCACCTTCCGGAGACACCTGAAACCCCACCTCTTTAAGGAATACCTAGGATAGGATAAAGTAATCCTTCAAACCCCCCCCCCCCCCCCCCCCCCTTAGAGTTAGATGCACTATTGTAAAGTGGTTGTTCCACTGGACATCATAAGGTGAATGCACCAACTTGTAAGTCGCTCTGGATAAGAGCGTCTGCTAAATGACTTAAATGTAAATGTATATATGAGAAACAAGTATACTCAAGCTGACTGGCTGTCATTCAGGCATATGAGAAACAAGTATACTCAGGCTGACTGGCTGTCATTCAGGCATATGAGAAACAAGTATACTCAGGCTGACTGGCTGTCATTCAGGCATATGAGAAACAAGTATACTCAAGCTATCCAGAAGGCCAATATTAGTTACTTTAAGGTTGCTGTTCTCTCTCTGTGGGTCTAACCCCAAGAAGTTCTGGAAAACGGTTAAAGACCTGGAGAATAAACCCTCCTCCTTACGGCTAGCTGCCCATGTCCCTTAATGTTGATGATGTGGTTGTTAATGAGAAGAAGCACATGGCTGAGCTCTTTATTAATCACCGCTTCTTGAGGATTAGTGGGACTCTAGCGTCCCATTTCGAAAACGTCCGGTGAAATTGCAGAGCGCCAAATTCAAATTAAATTACTATAAATATGAAACTTTCACGAAATCACAAGTGCAATACATCAAAATAAAGCTTAACTTGTCGTTAATCCAGCCCCCATATCAGATTTCAAAAAGGCTTTACGGCGAAAGAAAACCATGCGATTATCTGAGGACAGCGCCCAGCACACAAATGCATAACAAATCATTTTCAACCAGGGAGTTGCGACACGAAAGTCAGAAATAGCAATATAATATATGCTTTACCTTTGAAGATCTTCTTCTGTTGGCACTCCAAAAGCTCCCAGTTACATTACAAATGGTCCTTTTGTTCGATAAAGTCGTTCTTTATATCCATAAAAACTCAGTTTAGCTGGCGCACTTCAGTCAATAATCCACTCGGTTTCCCTCCTTCAAAATGCATACAAAATGAATCCCAAACGTTACCAATAAACTTATCCAAACAAGTCAATCAACGTTTATAATCAAACCTTAGGTACCCTAATACGCAAATAAACTATACAATTTAAGACGGAGAATCGTTATTGTCTTTACCGGAGAAAAATACCAAAGAACGCGCTCTCATTCACGCGCTTGGAAACACTACCGCCAAAATGGGAGCCACCTAGAAAAACTACAATTTCTGGATCATTTTTCCAAAAACCAGCCTGAAACTCTTTCTAAAGATTGCTGACATCTAGTGGAAGCCCTAGGACCGCAGTCAGACATTATTTCGCCCTATTATAATCGTACCAATTATATGTATATCCTATCTTCTGGGCCTGAGTAGCAGGTAGTTTACTTTGGGCACGCTTTTCATCCGGACGTCAAAATACCGCCCCCTATCCCAAAGAAGTTAAGTCAGGATTCCTATTTGACTCAGCCATGCCTCTTTGCCCGTCCAACACTTCCTTATCTCCCACGCCTTCTAATGGGACTAGCCCTGATGCTCCTCCCTCTTTGCCCCTGCCTCGCTACACAGCTTCTCCCTGCAGACGGTCACTGAGTCTGAGGTGCTAAAGGAGCTCCTTAAACGTGACCCCAAAAAAACATCTGGGTCAGATATTTTAAATCCTTTCTTCTTTAAGCTTGCAGCCCCTATCATCGCCAAGCCTATCTCTGACCTTTTTAACCTGTCTCTTCTCTCTGGGGAGGTTCCCATTGCTTGGAAGGCAGCCACAGTACATCCTTCATTTAAATGGGTAGCTCAAGCTGATCCTAACTGTTATAGGCCAATTTCTATTTTGCCCTGTTAATCTATTTTAATCAATTGTTTTCTATTTTGCCCTGGCTTTCTTGATGTCTATAGTGTTCTCACTGGTATGCAATCTGTTTTCCGCTCAGATTATGGTTGTGTCACTGCGACCTTAAAGGTCCTAAATTATGTCACAATTACCCTTGATTCTGAGCAATGTTGTGCTGCTATTTTTATTGACTTGGCCATAGCTTTTGATATGGTAGACCATTCCATTCTTGTGGGCCGGCTAAGGAGTATTGGTGTCTCTGAGGGGTCTTTGGCCTGGTTTGCTAACTATCTCTCTCAAAGAGTGCAGTGTAAAATGTCAGAACATCTGCTGTCTCAGCCACTGCCTGTCACCAAGGGAGTGTCCCAAGGCTCGATTCTAGACCCCACGCTCTTCTCAATTTACATCAACAACATAGCTCAGGCAGTAGGAAGCTCTCTCATCCATTTATATGCAGAAGATATAGTCTTCGACTCAGCTGGCCCCTCCGCGGATATTGTGTTAAATGCTCTACAACAAAGCTTTCTTAGTGTCCAACAAGCTTTCTCTACCCATAACCTTGTTCTGAACATCTCAAAAACAACGGTCATGTGGTTTGGTAAGAAGAATGCCCCTCTCCCCACCAGTCTGATTGCTACCTCTGAGGGTTTAGAGTTTGGGGTAGTCACCTCATACAAGTACTTGGGAGTATGGCTAGACGGTACACTGTCCTTCTCTCAGCACATATCAAAGATGCAGGCTAAGGTTGAATCTAGACTTGGTTTCCTCTATTGTAATCGCTCCTCTTTCACCCCAGCTGCCAAACTAACCCTGATTCAGATGACCACCCTACCCATTCTAGATTATGGAGACGTAGTTTATCGATCGGCACGTAAGGGTGCTCTCGGGCGGCTAGATGCTCTTATAGGAAACAAAGCGGTACTCTATACTCCTCTGTAAACTGGTCATCGCTGTATACCCATCGCAAGACCCACTGGTTGATACTTATTTATAAAACCCTCTTAGGCCTCACTCCCCCCTATCTGAGATACCTACTGCAGCCCTCATCCTCCACATACAACACCCGTTCCGTTCTGCCAGTCACATTCTGTTAAAGGTCCCCAAAGCACACACATCCCAGGGTCGCTCCTCTTTTCAGTTCGCTGCAGCTAGCGACTGGAACAAGCTGCAACGAACACAAACTGGACAGTTTTATCTCAATCTCTTCATTCAAAGACTCAATCACGGACACTCTTACTGACAGTTGTGGCTGCTTTGTGTGATGTATTGTTGTCGTTCGTGCTGCTGTCTGTGCCCAAGAATGTTCGTACCATGTTTGTGCTGTTACCATGTTGTGCTGCTGCCATGTTGTGTTGCTACCATGTTGTTGTCATGTTGTATTGCTACCATGCTGTGTTGTCATGTTCTGCTGCCATGTTGTGTTGTTGTCTTAGGTCTCTCTTTATGTAGTGTTGTGGTGTCTTTCTTGTCGTGATGTGTGTTTTTCCAACATTTAAATGTTTTATCCCAGCCCCTGTGCCCGCAGGAGGCCTTTTGCCTCTTAGTAGGCCATCATTGTAAATACGAATTTGTTCTTAATTGACTTGTCTAGTTAAATTAAGGTTAAATAAAAATGTATTATGCATCTTCACGTAATGCCGTACATTTTATACACCAATGGTAGCGTCTTATAATCTTAACTCATTTAAATATGTATGGTCTTAAAACCGTCATCACATGTGCACATCATACGGCTTTGTTTACAAACTTTAAAATACAGTATCTCAAGCAGAACGTGGCAGAACAATACTGGTAACTAACCCCTTTTTATCCATAAAAAGCACACTGTGTTGTGACTGGATGACATAGTATTAATTTAATGTTACACTATTTTCAGAAGAATGAAGACATTCGACAGCAGTGGCTGCTTTTCATTCCGGGTGGACAGGCTGCACCGATAATGACTGTCATGTTACGCGTGTGTAGTGAACATTTCCAGCGAAGTTACTTTATCAATTGGGGAGAACATTCCATGGGTCTTGCCACGACACTAATGTTGAAGACAGATGCTGTACCACCATTAACAGTGGATCAGGGGCCTCTCGAGTGGTGCAGTGGTCTAAGGCACTGCATCGAAGTGCTTGAGGTGTCACTACAGCCCCGGATTTGATCCCAGGCTGTGTCACAGCCGCCTGTGACCGGGAGACCCGTGAACCGGCGCATAATTGGCCCAGCATCGTCCGGGTTAGGGGAGGGTTTGGCCGGCTGGGATTTCCTTGTCCCAGCGACTCCAGGCTGGGCGGATGCAAGCTGACTTCAGTCACCAGTTGTACTGTGTTTCCTCCGACACATTGGTGCGGCTGGCTTCTTGGTTAAGCAAGCAGTGTGTCAAGAAGCAGTGTGGCTTGGCAGCGTCGTGTTTTTGGAGGATGCATGGCTCTCGACCTTTGCCTCTCCCGAGTCTGTAGGGCAGTTGCAGCGATGGGACAAGACTGTAACTACCAATTGGATACCACGAAAAAGGAGTAAAAAGTACAATAAAATAAATAAATAAAGTGGATCAGTGGATCTGGCAAGCGCTAACCATAATGTAAGTATCAAAGGTTGATGAGTCTGACATGGTGGCTGTAACCGTGGCTGCTTTGACTTGTGAACAGTTTATTTTCTGTAACACACCTGATAGTCACTATATGGTTTTGGTTCTTCCATCCCTAAGCCCCCTAAATTGAGTCTGAGAACTGCCAGCACACAGCTGACACGAAGGAATGTTGTCCACAAAAGTACTTAAGGTGGGTATAGTATTTGTCATTTACCCGTGAAAATTATATTTAGCAATTCCATTGTGTGGGTTGTTGTCTTACAGTTGATGTATTTGTATTTATTAGTCATCCCCATTAGTTCCTGCCAAGGCAGCAGCTTCTCTTCTTTGGGTTTATTATGGATCCCCATTAGTTCCTGCCAAGGCAGCAGCTACTCTTCCTGGGGTTTATTATGGATCCCCATTAGTTCCTGCCGAGGCAGCGGCTACTCTTCCTGGGGTTTATTATGGATCCCCATTAGTTCCTGCCGAGGCAGCGGCTACTCTTCCTGGGGTTTATTATGGATCCCCATTAGTTCCTGCCGAGGCAGCAGCTACTCTTCCTGGGGTTTATTATGGATCCCCATTAGTTCCTGCCGAGGCAGCGGCTACTCTTCCTGGGGTTTATTATGGATCCCCATTAGTTCCTGCCAAGGCAGCAGCTACTCTTCCTGGGGTTTATTAAGGATCCCCAATAGTTCCTGCCGAGGCAGCAGCTACTCTTCCTGGGGTTTATTAAGGATCCACATTAGTTCCTGCCAAGGCAGCAGCTGTATGTGTTCTATATACATCTGATTGTACTGCTTGCATCAGTTAATTTATGTGGAATAGAGTTCCATGTAGTCATGACTCTATGACTACTGTGCGCCTCCCATAGTCTGTTCTGGACAGTCATTGGGGCTAATCATGATGATCAGAGGGTAAGGTATTATTATTGTTACACTTTCCACCTCCTTTTGTCTTTCCACTGTCATCAAGCTGCAATGATAGACATTTTAGAACATTTCAACAGCTACTCTGTCTGCACAGCTTCCCAGGCAACCACCTCAGCAGGAATGCTGTGGTACAAAATCATCTTTCCCAATGCCAAGAAGAGGGGATATGCTGTGAAGACTGTGAGGACAGACTAAAGAAGAGGGGATATGCTGTGAAGACTGTGAGGACAGACTAAAGAAGAGGGGATATGCTGTGAAGACTGTGAGGACAGACTAAAGAAGGGGGGATATGCTGTGAAGCCTGTGAGGACAGACTAAAGAAGGGGGGATATGCTGTGAAACCTGTGAGGACAGACTAAAGAAGGGGGGATATGCTGTGAAGCCTGTGAGGACAGACTAAAGAAGGGGGGATATGCTGTGAAACCTGTGAGGACAGACTAAAGAAGGGGGGATATGCTGTGAAGCATGTGAGGACAGACTAAAGAAGGGGGGATATGCTGTGAAGACTGTGAGGACAGACTAAAGAAGGGGGGATATGCTGTGAAGCCTGTGAGGACAGACTAAAGAAGGGGGGATATGCTGTGAAACCTGTGAGGACAGACTAAAGAAGGGGGGATATGCTGTGAAGCCTGTGAGGACAGACTAAAGAAGGGGGGATATGCTGTGAAACCTGTGAGGACAGACTAAAGAAGGGGGGATATGCTGTGAAGACCTGTGAGGACAGACTAAAGAAGGGGGGATATGCTGTGAAACCTGTGAGGACAGACTAAAGAAGGGGGGATATGCTGTGAAGCCTGTGAGGACAGACTAAAGAAGGGGGGATATGCTGTGAAGCCTGTGAAGACAGACTAAAGAAGGGGGGATATGCTGTGAAACCTGTGAGGACAGACTAAACAAGGGGGGATATGCTGTGAAGCATGTGAGGACAGACTAAACAAGGGGGGATATGCTGTGAAACCTGTGAGGACAGACTAAAGAAGGGGGGATATGCTGTGAAGCATGTGAGGACAGACTAAACAAGTGGGGATATGCTGTGAAACCTGTGGGGACAGACTCATAAGTCATAGTTATTCATTTCAAATCAATTGAGGCTTTCAGGCACACACAGTCCAAATACAAACATTGAAAAGTTTCACCAAAAAGTGCACAACCAAATATTTCATACTTTCCATAGTTTTTTTTTCAAGCATTCGGACGGGAGATGAGTGTTACAAATTGTATGAATCAATGGGGTCCTTCACACTGTAGGGTGGCCGGGTACCTATATGACTCTAATGAAAACAATTATGTCAAATTATGTCTCACCATTATTTCTCACCTTTATTTCTCATCAGTGTTCATGCTAATCAATATTTTTGCTATGCTGGCCTATTGTAAATGATAAAAGAAAGGTTTGATCAATACATACAATTGTGAACATATTATAATTTATAATGCTAATGTAGAGGCACCAATAAATTGTCCAGTACACTTATCGTATGCTGTTTTCGTGTACATTCCCGTGTACATTCCCTCAGGCTTTACTAATGTGTTGTGAAGAAGTGCATCAGTGATCTGTATTCTGTATTTAGTTACAAAACAATAGAAATACAATTGTGTATTTCTGCTGTTTGTCTGATATCCAACAGTCCGTGACCAGCTCTGTTGACCATGACAGCATTTTGCAGAGAAAAATGGGTTGAGGCATACTGACAAGGTATTCCTATTTACGCTCGGAATGACATGTGGTCTATTATTTACCTTGTTACCTGGCAACGACCACAAGGGTGTTTCAAAGAGCTGTCAGTCAAGGCGAACTCATGAATATAAGATCCCCGCCCACTCAGCCTGTTCTTTCAGGCTTCCTGATAATTAGAGATGAGAGAAAAGTTAACATTTCTTAAATTCTGAGCATTTTAATAGTGTACAATTATTATAGGTGTTTTGGTCATTCATATTGACTGTGCGGGAACTTTAATGGACAATCCATTATTGTCCATTTTTTTAATTTTAAACACTTTTTTGAAAAGTTTGAAATTGGGATATTTTTCTCCGGACAAGGGCATTTCAAGGCATAGAGCTGACATGGAAATGACTAATATTTAAAGTACTTTGAACATTTAAAAAATTAATCTTTCCCTAATAAAATTCCCCTGTACGTAAATTTTAAGCTCAAATAATGCAACAAATTCGGAGTTTTTTTTTTACTATAAAAATGTAGTTTCCCCGCTGGACAATGACTGTCCCGACTTTCAAGAATCTGAGCAAATTTTCTGCTATTCTTCACGTTTTGCCATGAGAGAAAATGTTGCAATTTTAAAGCTAACTTCCTGTAATTCTAAAGCCTCTGGGTCCCCTGGCCTTGCTGGGACTGCAGGGGTGTCTGCTTTGCCAGTGCTGTCCTTGTGTGTTTGTTGTGATTGAATGGAAAAAGACACACCCAAGAAACACCCACATTAAACCACACCCCAAAGACAACTGTTGTTCGTGCTTCAGTAATGGACGCTGCATTTCTCAATGAGCCCCGGAAGAAACACATACTGAATCGGTGAGTGCAGTTCACCTTTAAGAACTCCCTTCACACACACACACACACACACACACACACACACACACACACACACACACACACACACACACACACACACACACACACACACACACATACACACACACACACACACACACCTGTTCCTGTTTGAAAAATATTTCCTTCTTTCTATTTACCAAAAACGTAGTTAGCACAAATGTTGACGGCTTTACCTTTTTACTTCATCAAAATATTTCATTTTACTCCTAATATCAGATAAAATCTAATTGTATTTGTCACATGCACCGAATACAACAGGTCTAGACCACACCGTGAAATGCTGGCTTGCTTCTGAAGCTAAGCAGGGTTGGTCCTGGTCAGTCCCTGGATGGGAGACCAGGTGCTGCTGGAAGTGGTGTTGGAGGGCCAGTAGGAGGCACTCTTTCCTCTGGTCTAAACAAAGATCCCAATGCCCCAGGGCAGTGATTGGGGACACTGCTCTGTGTAGGGTGCCGTCTTTCGGATGGGACGTTAAACGGGTGTCCTGACTCTCTGAGGTCATTAAAGATCCCATGGCACTTATCGTAAGAGTAGGGGTGTTAACCCCGGTGTCCTGGCTAAATTCCCAATCTGGCCCTCAACCATCACGGTCACCTAATAATCCCCAGTTTACAATTGGCTCATTCATCCCCCTCCTCTCCCCTGTAACTATTCCCCAGGTCGTTGCTGCAAATGAGAACGTGTTCTCAGTCAACTTACCTGGTAAAATAACGGTAAAATAAATAAATAAATAAAATTACTTACAAGCCCTAAACCAACAATGCAGTTTTTAGAAAATAGGAGTTAAGAAAATATTTACTAATTAAACTAAAGTCAAAACCCACAAAAAAGTAACACCATAAAATAACAATAACGAGGCTATATACAGGGGGTACCGGTACCAAGTCAATATGGAGACTATATACAGGGGGTACCGGTACAGAGTCAATGTGGAGGCTATATACAGGGGGTACCGGTACAGAGTCAATATGGAGGCTATATACAGGGGGTACCGGTACCAAGTCAATATGGAGACTATATACAGGGGGTACCGGTACAGAGTCAATGTGGAGGCTATATACAGGGGGTACCGGTACTGACTCAATGTGGAGGCTATATACAGGGGGCACTGGTACAGAGTCAATGTGGAGGCTATATACAGGGGGTACCGGTACTGAGTCAATGTGGACGCTATATACAGGGGGTACTGGTACAGAGTCAATATGGAGGCTATATACAGGGGGTACTGGTACAGAGTCAATGTGGAGGCTATATACAGGGGGTACCGGTACAGAGTCAATGTGGAGGCTATATACAGGGGGTACTGGTACAGAGTCAATATGGAGGCTATATACAGGGGGTACTGGTACAGAGTCAATGTGGAGGCTATATACAGGGGGTACCGGTACTGAGTCAATGTGGAGGCTATATACAGGGGGTACCGGTACTGAGTCAATGTGGAGGCTATATACAGGGGGTACCGGTACCAAGTCAATGTGGAGACTATATACAGGGGGTACCGGTACTGAGTCAATGTGGAGGCTATATACAGGGGGTATCGGTACCGAGTCAATGTGGAGGCTATATACAGGGGGTATCGGTACCGAGTCAATGTGGAGGCTATATACAGGGGGTACCGGTACCGAGTCAATGAGGAGGCTATATACACGGGGTACCGGTACCAAGTCAATGAGGAGGCTATATACACGGGGTACCGGTACCAAGTCAATGTGGAGACTATATACAGGGGGTACCGGTACCAAGTCAATGTGGTGGCTATATACAGGGGGTACCGGTACCGAGTCAATGAGGAGGCTATATACACGGGGTACCGGTACCAAGTCAATGTGGAGACTATATACAGGGGGTACCGCTACCGAGTCAATGTGGAGACTATATACAGGGGGTACCGCTACCGAGTCAATGTGGAGACTATATACAGGGGGTACCGGTACCGAGTCAATGTGGAGGCTATATACAGGGGGTACCGGTACAGAGTCAATATGGAGACTATATACAGGGGGTACCGGTACAGAGTCAATATGGAGGCTATATACAGGGGGTACTGGTACAGAGTCAATATGGAGACTATATACAGGGGGTACCGGTACAGAGTCAATATGGAGGCTATATACAGGGGGTACTGGTACAGAGTCAATGTGGAGGCTATATACAGGGGGTACCGGTACAGAGTCAATATGGAGGCTATATACAGGGGGTACTGGTACAGAGTCAATATGGAGACTATATACAGGGGGTACCGGTACAGAGTCAATATGGAGGCTATATACAGGGGGTACTGGTACAGAGTCAATGTGGAGGCTATATACAGGGGGTACTGGTACAGAGTCAATGTGGAGGCTATATACAGGGGTACCGGTACAGAGTCAATATGGAGGCTATATACAGGGGGTACTGGTACAGAGTCAATGTGGAGGCTATATACAGGGGGTACTGGTACAGAGTCAATGTGGAGGCTATATACAGGGGGTACTGGTACAGAGTCAATGTGGAGGCTATATACAGGGGGTACCGGTACCGATGTGTGATGTATGATGTGAATGGGGGCCTGTTCGGCCCTCCGTTTCCTGTTGTTTATGATCAGCTCCCTTGTCTTGCTGACGTTGAGGGAGAGGTTGTTGTCCTGGCACCACACTGCCAGGTCTCTGACCTCCTCCCTATAGGCTGTCTCATCGTCATCGGTGATCAGGCCTAGCATCGTCGTGTCCTCTGTAAACTTAATGATGGTGTTGGAGTCGTGCGCGGCCACACAGTCGTGGGTGAACAGGAAGTACAGGAGGGGACTAAGCACGCACCCCTGAGGGGTCCCCATGTTGAGGGTCAGTACGGCAGATGTGTTGTTGTCTACCCTCACCACCTGGGGGCGGCCCGTCAGGAAGTCCAGAATTCAGTTGCAGAGGAATGTGTTTAGTCCCAGGGTCCTGAGCTTCGTGATGAGCTTTGAGGGCACTATGGTGTTGAACGCTGAGCTGTAGTCAATGAACAGCATTCTCACATAGGTGTTCCTTTTGTCCAGGTGGGAAAGGGCAGTGTGGAGTGCAATAGAGATTGCATCATCTGTGGATCTGTTGGTGCGGTGTGTGAATTGAGTCCAGGGTTTCCGGGATGATGGTGTTGATGTGAGCCATGACCTTTCAAAGCATTTCATGGCTACAGACGTGAGTGCTACGGGTCGGTAGTCATTTAGGTAGATGGTTACTGCTGTTCGTTTTATTAACCATTGACATGACGATGTGAGTGGAGCAAGAGCTACAATCTTAAAGCAAATACTATGTTGAATTTGAAAAGAAATACTGTTCGATCAAATCAACGTTTTACTTTCTTCTAAAATCGTTGTAAAATGGTTCAATTATTGCTGAAATAACGAATGGCAAACACTGTGACAGCCAACCACATATTGTGTTACAACAAACCCCGTTATGGGGCTGGTTGTCACAAGTGGACAGAATGTATTCGACGATGTATAACTCCATGTTGGAATAAGATATGAGGATAAAGGGTTCCTATTTCAAGTCCTTGGTCTTTCTTCTAATATTGAAAATTAGTCTTGGAAGAAATACTGGGGCTGAGAAATACACAAATTAGTCAAAAGTCGAAAGTCCTCCAATCTTTCCTTTCAGCATATCTACAGGGAACCTAGGTGGGCATTAGAGCTAATAGTCCATCTGTCCAGGTATATGGGGCAAGCGAACCCTCTGACAATCTTGTGTGTGTGTGTGTGTGTGTGTGTGTGTGTGTGTGTGTGTGTGTGTGTGTGTGTGTGTGTGTGTGTGTGTGTGTGTGTGTGTGTGTGTCCGAAGACAAACAGTTGTTTGGAAGCAGGTGTAGGCTCCACAGTTAAATCAATGGGAGGGTTAGTGGGGACAGCTTAGCAACAACATGAGGTCAAGGAGTGCCTGAAGCCTGAAGAGAAAGGTACGAGCTGGCTGATAGAGAGAGGTACAACCTGGCTGTAGAGAGAGGTACGACCTGGCTGATAGAGAGAGGTACGACCTGGCTGTAGAGAGAGGTACGACCTGGCTGTAGAGAGAGGTACGACCTGGCTGTAGAGAGAGGTACGACCTGGTTGTAGAGAGAGGTACGACCTGGCTGTAGAGAGAGGTACGACCTGGCTGTAGAGAGAGGTACGACCTGGCTTTAGAGAGAGGTACGACCTGGCTGTAGAGAGAGGTACGACCTGGTTGTAGAGAGAGGTACGACCTGGTTGTAGAGAGAGGTACGACCTGGCTGTAGAGAGAGGTACGACCTGGCTGTAGAGAGAGGTACGACCTGGCTGATAAAGAGAGGTACGACCTGGCTGTAGAGAGAGGTACGACCTGGCTGTAGAGAGAGGTACGACCTGGCTGTAGAGAGAGGTACGACCTGGCTGTAGAGAGAGGTACGACCTGGCTGTAGAGAGAGGTACGACCTGGCTGTAGAGAGAGGTACGACCTGGCTGTAGAGAGAGGTACGACCTGGCTGTAGAGATAGGTACGACCTGGCTGTAGAGAGAGGTACGACCTGGCTGTAGAGAGAGGTACGACCTGGCTGATAGAGAGAGGTACGACCTGGCTGATAGAGAGAGGTACGACCTGGCTGATAGAGGGGTACGACCTGGCTGATAGAGGGGTACGACCTGGCTGTAGAGAGAGGTACGACCTGGCTGTAGAGAGAGGTACGACCTGGCTGTAGAGAGAGATACGACCTGACTGTAGAGAGAGGTACGCCCTGACTGTAGAGAGAGGTACGACCTGGCTGTAGAGAGAGGTACGACCTGGCTGTAGAGAGAGGTACGACCTGGCTGTAGAGAGAGGTACGACCTGGCTGTAGAGAGAGGTACGACCTGGCTGTAGAGAGAGGTACGACCTGACTGTAGAGAGAGGTACGACCTGACTGTAGAGAGAGGTACGACCTGGCTGTAGAGAGAGGTACGACCTGGCTGTAGAGAGAGGTACGACCTGGCTGTAGAGAGAGGTACGACCTGGCTGATAGAGAGAGGTACGACCTGGCTGATAGAGAGGGTACGACCTGGCTGTAGAGAGAGGTACGACCTGGCTGTAGATAGAGGTACGACCTGGCTGTAGAGAGAGGTACGACCTGGCTGTAGAGAGAGGTACGACCTGGCTGTAGAGAGAGGTACGACCTGGCTGTAGAGAGAGGTACGACCTGGCTGTAGAGAGAGGTACGACCTGGCTGTAGAGAGAGGTACCACCTGGCTGATAGAGAGGTACGACCTGGCTGATAGAGAGGGTACGACCTGGCTGTAGAGAGAGGTACGACCTGGCTGTAGATAGAGGTACGACCTGGCTGTAGAGAGAGGTACGACCTGGCTGTAGAGAGAGTTACGACCTGGCTGTAGAGAGAGGTACGACCTGGCTGTAGAGAGAGGTACGACCTGGCTGTAGAGAGAGGTACGACCTGGCTGTAGAGAGAGGTACGACCTGGCTGTAGATAGAGGTACGACCTGGCTGTAGAGAGAGGTACGACCTGGCTGTAGAGAGAGGTACGACCTGGCTGTAGTGAGAGGTACGATCTGGCTGTAGAGAGAGGTACAGGAGGTGCTAGACTGACTGACTACACAGAGACTGGACTAGTAGAAGGCCTAGAGTCTGAAGACTGACTACACAGACTGCACTAACAGAAGGCCTAGAGTCTGTCTATTCATCTCTCTGGCAGGCTGCCAGGTCCCAGGGAGTTGGCACACCATAGCCTTCTCTCTCTCTTCTCTCTCTCTCTCTTCTCTCTCTGTCTCTCTCTTCTCTCTCTCTCTCTCTCTCTCTCTCTCTCTGTCTCTCTCTCTCTTCTCTCTCTTCTCTCTTCTCTGCCCTATCTCTCTCTTCTCTCTCTCTCTCTCTCTCCCTCTCTCTCTCTCTGCCCTCTCTCTTCTCTCTCTCTCTTCTCTCTATCTTCTTTCTCTCTTATCTCTGTCTCTCTGTCTCTCTCTTCTCTCTCTCTCTTTCTCTCTCTCTCTCTCTCTCTCTCTGTCTCTCTCTCTCTTCTCTCTCTTCTCTCTTCTCTGCCCTATCTCTCTCTGCCCTCTCTCTCTCTCACTCTGCCCTCTCTCTCTTTTTCTCTCTGTCACTCCTTACTTTATTTCTCCTACACTCACTCTCTCTCTCTCTCTTCTCTTTCTGACCGATGGTGAGGCCAACCGGCACGTATATCCTGGCAGAAATGACTCCCTGAGTCAAACCTATGCCTGTGCTCAACTCCCATCAACATTTGAAAACCCATCCCATGCCATGCCACTCTGGCTTCACACTGTCATCCCAATGAAATATGAAACAGTGTTCTGCTCGCCATGCCGGGTATCAGCAACAGACGGATAAACAGGAACAGCTATACTCCAGAACTAACCATGACACTTTTCAGCTCCCTGTCAATGACTTACGTGTCTTTCTATCAAAAGGCAATATGCACACAGAGTAGACTATAATTTTGAATATACTGAATACAGAAATGGTTTCTCCCAACAGATTGTATGAATGAAACGACACATTCTAAAATGCATTTCCCTATTGGAACTGAGAGACACCATCATTCTGGAATCCTACAATTCCAGAACTAATTTCCAACATAGCTGCATCTACACAGAATTCTCATAATGGTATTGGATTGAAAACACTGCTCAAGTTACCAACATACTGTTGATAAATTATATAGATAATAGATGACTACAACACATACTAGTCACACACAGCCAATACTAGAACAAATGGGGATAATAGAGCATTATGAGCAATTTCATGGGTGAGTCCCCTTGGCTCGTGGCAATAGGTTTCTCTAACTGCGTTGACAGTCTGCAACACTATAGGGGAGCCTGTCTCCTCTTCACATCTTTCCCTTCAATATTTGGATGTTAGGCTACATTCCATTCCAATCTCATCAAAAAGTATTGATAAGGTTTCAGAATGAGATATATTATTTGGGCCCCGTTTCCTTAGGCTTAGGTGTTGCCGAGCACTGGTGGAAAAAGTACCCAAAAGTCATACTTGAGTAAAAGTAAAGATACCTTAATAGAAAATGACAAAAGTGAAAGTTACACAGTAAAATACTACTTGAGTAAAAGTTTAAAAAGAAACTTATTTGCTAAATTATACTTAAGTATTAAAAGTAAAAGTATAAGTAATTTAAAATTCCTTATATTAAGCAAATCAGACTGCGCAAATGTCTTGTTTTTTTAAATGTATGGATAGACAGGGGCACACTCCAACACTCATTTACAAACAAAGACATAATTTACAAACAAAGCATTTATGTTTATTGAGTCTGTCAGATCAGACGCAGTAGGGATGACCAGGGATGTTCTGTTGATTAGTGTGTGAATTAGACCATTTTCCTGTCCTGCTAAGCATTCATAACGTAACTAGTACTGCCATTATGTGGCTGAGTGATGAGGAGAAATTGAAATGTTTTTTATTTATTTGCAGAATATTTAGATAAAGCCTGGACTAAAAGAAAAAGGGCTGCCTATAATTAAATAATACACATATTTAGCTTCTATGTGGTAAATGGTATGTGTGTATATAGATTGTGAATAGGCTTGTCTCCCAGATGAATCTGGGAGACAACTGGGTTGAAGGGACTTCTGTTTCTTTATTTTCTGTATTTATTTGTCTGTATATTGTATGTATGTATGTATGTATGTATGTATGTATGTATGTATGTATGTATGTATGTATGTATGTATGTATGTATGTATGTTTATATATATATATATTATGTTACTGCTCTAGGGATGTAATTATTTTTTGGATGACCTTATTTACTATTATGTATAGATTTGTTTCACTCTTTATGCGATGCGCAATGCAGAGAACACCGGAAGAAGAATGATCATTTAATTACCATAGTGAATCATTGTAATGTTTGTTTATGTGTAAATTAATCCCGTAAGGGATGGGTTGCCAAATGGCGATTTGACACGAAAATAAAATTGTATTCCTTTAATTAATTCAGTACTTTTGGGTGTCAGGGAAAATGTACGGAGTAGAAAGTACATTATTTTCTTTAGGAATGTAGTGGAATAAAAGTAAAAGCTGTCAAAAATATAAATAGTAAAGTACCTGATACTCCAAAAAACGACTTAAGTCGTACTTGAAATATTTTTACTTAAGTACTTTACACCACTTTTTCCGATCGAGGCTGGTGGGTAGTCTATTGTATTATTTTGACATGTGTAACAGTTTTGTCCGCAGCCAGTCCTCGTTTAGCTCACATCAGCACTAAAAACCAGTTTCTGAGACTGTTCAGACCATCGTTCAGGGTGTACATACACAGCCTTACACACTTTCTCTCCTTTTATCTCCAATTTATAGGCCAAAGGGTAGGCTACCACTGTCACAGATCGTGAAATGCGCGTTCAAATACATTTTTACTTAGCCAAATGAGAAATACAAGCCGACGGATTTTTTGCACTGCAAAAAATGAGCGTAAACCAGATTGACGTGCTCTCCCCACTATGTATTGTTTCTGCAGTGAGGATTCACCCTCTTTAGATAATTATTGTATAACTTATCTGCAGAAAAACGTTGTTTTGAGCTGAAAATAAATAGTAGTAACAGTATGCAAATCAGGGGGCCAAATGAACGGCTCTTTCACCGATGCGATTCGGTTCCCGAAGGTTCACCAAAAAGAACTGTTCAAAATGAACGACTCATCACTACGTTCTTGCCTCGGCGTCACTGTCCCTGTTTTCTACCGCTGATGAATGTTGCTTACAAACAACACACACACATTTTGGTGAATTTGATACAGGCTGCCGTGGTTGTTAAGGACAGGCAAGAATCAGTCGGAGACTCGTGCGGGTCTTACATGTCTGTATTTTCCAACCGACTTCGTCACCCGATGTAAAACACGTGCCATCCTATCCATGCTCTCCTCCTATTCGGACATCCAAGTTAATCGATCAGGGAAACGCTGTTTTCGGTCGACAGCTTCCGAGGTTCACCCCGTAATGTGTTGGAATTGGATTTACACATTTAGCTGATTATTAGCCTACGCGTGATTTAATTCAGACGTTTTTCATCCTAAATCGTGTTTCCTCTTATCCCAGTAAAAAAAAGGGGGAGTTTATGATGATTGCATTGTTGTAGTAGGTGCCGTTCTAAAGAGAGAGAGGATGCAAGGCAGCGTGTATGCGGTTGATGCCTGACCGAAGCGACCGCTCTCACCAGGAATGTAACAAGACAGTCTCTCGTACAGTTTCCGCTATTTGACAGGATGCAACCGCATGATCTGTACTAAAACGGCCAGAGCAGGCTTCATTGACAATGTTTTTTTGAGGTTTGTACAAGTGGGAGCCGGTGGGAAAGAACGCAGCGTGTTATATGGGCATATAACCAGCAGCGTCTCCCGAGAAACAGCGTTTGTTGTATTCCAATTGCATATGGTTGAACCGCTCGTGAACCATCTCCTGACACCAATACATTCAGTTCTTGCTGTGGTTTTGCTGGGAGTTTTTCTTTTGCAAGCCTGTAAGAGACACCAACTTGTGTTGCGGGAATCGCTCCTGAAGTATATGGGAGAGAAGATATTGGCATCTATCTATGCGCGTAAATATGGGACTATATTGGACATATGTTTGAGTTATTACATTGACCGTCTGAAGGGAAATTGTGCACGAAATAGTAGAGTTTCTTGTCAAATAATCCGAAGAATGTACTGGTAGCCTGGATAGATGGTGTTATTTTGTTGGGGGTCCAGTGACGCAACATTTCATACGGCCTGGATGAGGAACATAGAAATCCATGTGTAGAAGGGCGTGAACTCACAGACTCACAGTTGGTACCCTCCTTCCTTCTCTAGTGTCAATAGCGTTCCCTTCGCTGCTAGTACTTTCCCATTCTTCCCCTTCACACTGATACCATATAGCCTCGTCATGGATCTCAAAGCGGAGTCAGAAGAGATGGTGGACTCCTTCAAGCGACCGGTACCTATTGAAGTTTTCGCCAGCAGGTCCACACTGCACGGCATCTCGCACCTGTTCACCTACGAACGGATGTGCGTCAAGCGGTGCCTGTGGATCTTGTTCTTCCTGGCTTCTCTGGGGTTCCTGGTGTTGGTGTGTGTAGACCGGGTCCAGTTCTACTTCCAGTACCCCCACGTTACCAAGCTGGACGAGATAGCGACCCCGCTGATGATATTCCCCGCTGTCACCTTCTGCAACCTGAACTCTTTTCGCTTCGGCAGGGTGACGCGTAACGATCTGTACCATGCAGGGGAGCTCCTTTCACTACTCAATGGAAGGTTTGTGTGGATAAGTGTTGTTTAGTTTGTTTGTGTGTGACTGTTTGTCTACATGAGATTGCATAGGTACAATCATGTGCATTAGAAGTTTCTACCATCTGCTTTCATAATGTGACATAACATGGTTTGAGACATGGATGCCTGTCCGGTGCTAATTGGGCACACACATTGTGCAACATTAGCTGTGTCTATCTGCAGCTTACTTGTCCGTTAATGTTCTTCTCATGTTTATCCAAAACATATTCAGGTTTTATTCTAGCCTCAGTCTTTTCCCCACAAGATAGTTCAAAAGAGTAAGGCAAAGAAATGTATAAAGTTGTCAAGTTAGTAATGTCCATTCGGTTTTCATAGTGTTTTCATCGTGATTTCTGTTAAAACCCTACTGATATTTAGGGTCAAGTAATGGAACTAATGTACACTACTTTGTAGAAATGTTAAGTTATCTGGAAGTGAGCACACTAGTTCAATTCTGATCAACTTAACCTGCCTGGCACTATCCTGCTACTGTACACAAACAACATGGTGGAGACATGCAAGACATTGTACAGCCTGTTGTACTTCTAACCCTGATATGGATCACGTAGGCAACACAGGTGAAATGGGTTTGAGGAAATAGAGGGTTATACTCTTTATGATAACTTTCATAAATAAGACATGAATAAACTGGTTATACGTAAGTATTACATGACTTGTAAACATTGAGAGCATAAAGATTGAATGAAGCCATTATTAGGCCAAATATACACTCTGTGAATCATATGATACCCACCCTATGTATCATGTGTGGATGATACAGTGCAGAGAAGACATGATACATACAGATGGAGAAGTACTGAAATAATCTCATTCTATGCTACTAAACGTGATGTGAGCCAGGCTCTGTTTTAACCATTAATCTGTATGGCAGCGATGTAGTCCCATACGGCTGGATCTGTATGTCAGTCACTTCATGTGTATTTTAGCGTATTGATCCACACAGCTGTTTTTCTTAAGGCCCTGTTAGAACACCTACCTCTGTGGTAGCAGACTACACATGTCTGCCTGTCTGTCTGTCTGTGTCTCTGTCTCTCTCTCTCTCTCGCTGTGATCTCTCTCTCCCTGTGATCTCTTTTCTCTCCCTGTGATCTCTTTTCTCTCCCTGTGATCTCTCTGTCTCTGTGACCTCTCGATGTTCACATTACTGCTAGCCTGGGAGAAATGTTGAATGTATTATATTGCTTGGTCGCAGATGTTTGTACATCTCAGCTATAATACAATCCTTCAAGGGAGGCCTAAGCAAGGAAGGAAACCTCTTTGCTTTAGAAAACTCATCTCGTGTTTAGCACTAGATCCAGAAAACCCTGTCTGCATCAGTTTTCCAGAGCTCCTCCCAGTCCCGTCAGTCAGTTCATTACGTGCTGAAAAACAAGCGTTGTTGCTGCACAAACATGAAAACCAAGTGGTTGTGTATAAAATGAGAAAGGTAAGCAGAGAACAGGAGCAGTGGCCCCTCTAATTTAGCTAGAGAGAGAGAGAGAGAGAGAGAGAGAGAGAGAGAGAGAGAGAGAGAGAGAGAGAGAGAGAGAGAGAGAGAGAGAGAGAGAGAGAGAGAGAGAGAGAGAGAGAGAGAGAGAGAGAGAGAGAGAGAGAGAGAGAGAGAGAGAGAGAGAGAGAGAGAGAGAGAGAGAGAGAGAGAGAAGCGGGATGAGACAGTGTAGAAAGTCACATCAAGGGAGGGATGACAAGCAGAAGCAATTAACCAATGTCTGGTACGCTGTGTGATAAATAAGCCTTTATGCCAGACCTTTAATTAGTGGTGTTTGTGAAACAACAGGCTACTCACCAAATACCACCCTATTCCCTGCATAGTGCAGAGCCCGATGAAGCCCTATGGGCCTTGGACAAAAGTAGTGTACTATATAGGACACCGGGTGCCATTTGGAACGGGGCCACAGTGTTGTTGTGCTGAATAAAACAGGCTCCCTACACCTCCCTTCCTCTGAGTTTCCCCCTGAACTCCCTGGACTGTTTGGCTGTGGACGCATCAAGTCCTTCTGTTACGCTCTGAGTGGGGGCGTGTGAGGGGAGTGTGTGTGTGTGTGTGAGAGAGAGAGAGAGAGAGAGAGAGGGAGTCAGTGTGTGTGAGGGGGTAAGGGGGTCTCTTTAGAAGACAAGAGAAGAAACTGACTGTCAGTTCGGTGGGAATGCTGTGTCAAAAGCGTTAATTGTGTCGCTCCTATATTTGTCTATCAAATACCCAGTCAACTAACAGCTGTGACCTTCCTCCTCCTCCTCCATGGAAGGCTAGATGCCTGTCTGACTTGCTGAGGCAGCAACATGGGGCGATGAGCTCCAGTACTGTCTCAGTAGAAGACGTTCTACCCCTCTGTCGAATCCCTTTGGGCTGGTTTCCTGGACACAGATTCATCCAAGTCCTGGACCTACAGTAAAAGCATACTCAATGTTCTCCTCAAAAAGAGGGTTTGAGTCTAAAGTCAGGCTTCACAGTGTAGAACAATTGGACTCAATCCAGTTGATAGTGAATCTAATTAGAGGATGATTTAATGGGAGATAGATCTGCTTCCATAATAGAAGCTGGCATGTGCTGCTAGAGTCATCGACTATTCTTCTGCTGACACAAATCATTTCTCATCTAATTTGCTTCCTAATTCTATGCAAATATGATTAGGCCTATATGATTGTAAAAAGGACTCAAGGTTTCGATGACTGCGTATGTTTTGTCTATGCTCTTTGTCATAGCAGGTTGATGTAATTGGGTGTCGTCTAGGCCAGTGGTTCTCAAACTTTCTCAAAATTCATAAGGGACCCCTCATAATCAGAACACAACTTGAGTTAGATAATAAATAGCATACAAGGGGTTTTAATATGACTTCGGCAGTACATGGCCGGATGAACCAAGTGTCAGGCCCTGCAGGAACATTTTAAAGGCATCTTGGCATCGGAGAGAACATTTAGCAGTTTTCGCTGCAATTCTTCACATTTCATCATGGGGCAGAGCATTGTCTTGTTGTTGTAGCTTTAAAGATAATATCCTGCATTTCTGCACATTTTGGCAGAGAGAAAACTTTTGCAGTTTTAAAGCTTAAATTACAGTGCATTTAAGTAAAGAAAAATATCCCATTTACATAAGTATTCAGACCCATTACTCAGTACTTGGTTGAAGCACCTTTGGAAGCGATTACAGCCTTGAGTATTGTTGGGTAAGACTTTACAAGCTTGGCACATCTGTATTTGGGGAGTTTCTCCCATTCTTCGCTGCAGATACTCTCAAGCTCTGTCAGATTGGATGGGGAGCGTCGCTGTACAGCTATTTTCAGGTCTCTCCAGAGATGTCAGATCGGGTTCAAGTCGGGGCTCTGGCTGGGCCACTCAAGGACATTCAGAGACTTGTCCCGAAGCCACTCCTGCATTGTCTTGGCTGTGTGCTTAGGGTTGTTGTCCTGTTGGAAGGTGAACCTTTGCCCCAGTCTGAGGTCCTGAGCTCTCTGGAGCAGGTACTCATCAAGGATCTCTCTGTACTTTGCTCCGTTCATCTTTCTGACTAGTCTCCCAGTACCTGCCGCTGAAAAACATCCCCATAGCATGATGCTGCCACCACCATGCTTCACCGTAGGGATGGTGCCAGGTTTCCTCCAGACGTGACGCTTGGTATTCAGGCCAAATTGTTCAATCTTGGTTTCATCAGAGGAGAGAATTTAGTTTCTCATGGTCTGAGTGTCTTTAGGTGCCTTTTGGCAAACTCCAAGCGCAGAGACAAGATTGTGTCGAGGCACAGATCTGGGGAATGGTGCCAAAACATTTCTGCAGCATTGAAGGTCCCCAAGAACACAGTGGCTTCTATCATTCTTAAATTGAAGAAGTTTGGAAACACCAAAACTCTGTCCTAGAGCTGGTCGCCTGGTCCAAACTGAGTCAATTGGGGGACGAAGGGCCTTGGTCAGCGGAGGTGACTCAATTTGAACCTGATGGTCAGCTCTAGGACAGAGACCTAGAGCTTCTAAACTGCGATCATGTGAGAAACTTCCAGAAGGACAACCATCTCTGCAGCACTCCACCAATCAGGCCTTTATGGTTGTGGCCAGACAGAAGCCACTCCTCAGTAAAAGGCACATGACAGCCCGCTCTACAGACAATTCCTTCGACCTCATGGCTTGGTGTTTGCTCTGACATGCACTGTCAACTGTGGGACCTTATATAGACAGGTGTGTGCCTTTCCAAGTCATGTCCAATCAATTGCATTTACCACAGGTGGACTCCAATCAAGTTGTAGAAACATCTCAAGGATGATCAATGGAAACAGGATGCACCTGAGCTCAACATTGAGTCTCATATCAAAGGGTCTGAATACTTACTGTATGTAAATAAAGTATTTCTCTTTTCTATTTTTAATACATTCTCAAAGATGTCTAACAACCTGTTTTTGGTTTGTCATTATGGGGTATTGTGATGTCATTATGGGGTATTGTGATGTCATTATGGGGTATTGTGATGTCATTATGGGGTATTGTGATGTCATTATGGGGTATTGTGATGTCATTATGGGGTATTGCGATGTCAGTATGGGGTATTGTGATGTCATTATGGGGTATTGTGTGTAGATCGCTGAGGATTTGTATTTATTTAATCTATTGTAGAATAAGGCTGTAACGTAACAAAATGCGGAAGAAGTCAAGGGGTCTGAACACTTTCCGAGGCACTGTGTATCTATTTACTCATCCTCTCCTGAGGTGGACAGAAAGAGAGAGAGAGACACCATGCAGATGCTCTCTCCTTCATTCCTCTAGCTATCCTAACCGTTAGCGGCGTCTGAAAATTAAAGTGCTTGTGGCTTGTAATCCAATTTAACTTCCTCCCTCCCCACTTACAGAGAGAGCTGTGATTGCTTTCGGGAGAGTAGAGCAGTGGCAAGGCAATATAAAAAAGAATCCACACATACACTACATGACCAAAAGTATGTGTACACCTGCTCGTTGAACATCTCATTCCAAAATCATGGGCATTAATATGGAGTTGGTCCCCCCTTTGCTGCAATAACAGCCTCCACTCTTCTGGGAAGGCTTTCCACTAGATGTTTGAACATTTCTCCGTGGACTTGCTTCCATTCAGCAACAAGAGCATTAGTGAGGTGTGGCACTGATGTTGGTCGATTAGACCTGGCTCCCAGTTGGCGTTCCAATTAATCTCGAAGGTGTTTGATGGAGTTTAGGTCAGGGCTCTGTGCAGGCCAGTCAAGTTCTTCCACACCCATCTCGTAGTAGTGTTAAGATTTCCCTTCACTGGAACTAAGGGGCACTCCTGTCAATCTTGAGTACGGACATGTACCTGATTACGCATAGAAGTAGGCCTAGGCTACCTGGCCTGCGCGCAAATGTAGACTAATACATTTGTCCAATTGAGGATCTGATACTATTTCTGATTGTCTTAACTCACCGTCACTGTGAAGCTTCTCAAAGTAATTTTTTCTTTCTTCCTGAAATGTAAACGAAGTCACTTGGCACTCCAAATGGAAAAGGTTGACCACCTTTGGTGTAGCCTATTACCGGCAACTTCAGGAGCATAATGGGAGAATCTGCTAAGGTCAGTGGGCAGCAGGAGGAGACGGAGGGTCGGGTAGTTTTTCTTTTCTTCCTCTGGTTATATTTGTTCTCTGGCTCCCTCTTTAGTAATTTATATCTTCATTTTTAATCACAGTGCTTAAAGCAGTAGCCTACATATAGTTTACTTTATTCAAACATAGGGTGTGTCTATATGGAAAAATACACGTTTTAACATTTTGACCAAATGATTGGTCGACCCAGATATTTTTTGTCGGGGACAACCCTAAAAACAACAGTAGCGGCTTAAAAAAAAACTGCCTTTGTTCCGCAATAGCATTTTGAGCAATGGTTATAATACTTGTGCTTCTCAGAATGCATCTCTCCCTCCTCCATGCTCACAGTGGGGAAAGGGAGTAAGAGTGGCCCACTCACACAGCAGCCTACTGACAAACAGGGACAGGCAGACGCTTTCATAGCAGGAATCAACATAATGCATAGGCTCCTACTGTGGACCAAAAAAATGTTTTTAGAACCAAAAAATCTGCAGGAACATTGTGTAGCAAAATCACTGAAAGTAACTGAGCTAAGCAAAATGCTTCGGTAAGAGGAGGGCACTGTCAGTGTCAGTAATTTTGGGTTATCGTCCCAGCTCTACTCTAGCTGAACTCTTGCTGAGCAACAACACAAGGTCTTAAGTGCTCTCCTGGCAGCTCTGTGTTGCTATAAGACGCTTGGTTGGACACTGGGTACAATTCAATTAGGAATACAGTACATTGCACAAAGGCGTTTTGCAGTTATGGAGATGAACCGTGACAAGGTATTGATGCGAGGCCGTATGCACAGCAGTTGAGCCATATCTTAACTATGTTCAAATTTGAACCACAATGTAAAGTTGTAAACCATGTCTAAACTTTCTCGGTCGTTACTTGGCCTATGGCGGTGGTTACTTGGACAACTGGTGGTGGTTTAATTTGGACCCCCAAGTTTTCTGATCAAATTTTTTAATAAATAAATATATTTTTTATTGTTGGACTGTATAGCGCTAGGACATCTTCTCCAAGTGATTTTAATTTGGGAAAACTATTCTCAAGTATTCCCACGCATAATAGAAAAACACCTGATCATATACACATTTTAAAGGTTTTAAATTATTATTAGCCAAATATTACATCTGTATATCTTGCGGTCAATTTGCAGTCAAGAAATGATTTGTAATTATGTTCCGGCCTTCCGACCATCTGCTCAAGAACAAATCGGCCTGCAGCTGAATGTAGCTGATGATCCCAGGCCTGTGGTTTGTTAGGGTTTGTTTTGCCTATTACTGTATGTACAAAATGCATAATAAAATAAAAAAATGAAAATGTGCAATGTTATTTGAAAGTAATTTGAAGTGTAGGCTGTTTAGTAGCCAATATGGTTGTTATATACCCCTGTCCTGTGTGGTTTCACTACTGTCACAGCAGTAGCAAAAAGTAGCAAAACAAATATTTTTCTGTCTGCACTGTCGATGACGTAAATCAGCACATCAGTGTTCTCAAAGTAGTTTCTCCAGTAGGGTCTGATCTTCCTCTGTCCCCCAATTACCAGGAAACTGAAACCGTTGCGCATGTATTGCTACAGTGCGAGAGGGACAGAGCAAGACTGCGTTCTAGTATGAGGGAGAGGGGGATACAGGAAATTAGTTTAAAGAGTATATTGAGTAGAATTTTATATATATATGTTTCACAGCAGTAGTGCAGTGACCCAATACACTGCTGTAGCTTATAGAAAATAACATCAAGCTAAAGTAGCATTTCCTTGAAAAGTATACAGTTGTAGAACCAAGCTTTTTAATTGGTCCCTGACCATGTCTGACTTATCCTTCTGCGATTTGTTGAGGACTGAGAAGTGATTCCCATTTCACAGTCTGACGTTGAACTTGACCCTGAAAACGTCACTGTATTCAGACTCATAACCAGGGCAGTGTTGCCATGCACATGGCATAATGTGCATGTAATTGTGATGGACGCTGTAGGAGAGAGGAATAATGTCGTGGGAGAGACAAAAAGTGAGTAAAAAACACCCTAAATATGTTTAGAACTACAAATGAACTTTCTTCTGTCGATTCTTGTTTTCTTTTATGTCACAATTCCAACCCTCCTCCTTTATCCGGGCTTGGGACTGGCAAAAGTGACCCAAAAGAGACACTGGCGGAGTTACTTCGTTTTTTATTTAAAAAATTATATCATTCTTTTGTTTTTTTGTTTAGTTTTTTACATTTACATCCCGCCCTAAATGTAAGCCAGGGTGGGATCAGCCAGCGGCGGCTTCCCGCATGCGCAAATCATTTGCAGTCTGGACGTGGAGGGGTGAACATCTCCTGCTCTGACTGCAGCTGGGAGGGACTGCTGCGCGAGGACTGGTCCGCCTGTGAGTGCTTTGGGACGGGGCTGGGGCCCACGGCAGCACCCGCTGCTCGTTGAGAAGAGTAAGAACAATATGTGCTTTCACGTCAGAGTCTCCAAAAGTCTCCAATAATACCAGAAAAAGTCGCTAGATTTGTCGCTAATCCCTTTTTTGAAAATGTGTCGCTAGAGGGGTCTGAATACTCGCTAAATATAGCGACAAAGTCACTAAGTTGGCAACACTGAACCAGGGATGGAACTTAAAGATGCACTATGCAGAAATTACGCTGACATTTCCTGCTTGCTAAAACTTCTATTAGTTTGCCTAATGTCAGTTTATGTGACAAAAATACTAGTCATTTTGTAAAGAATCATTGTACTATTTAAACTGCTGTGAAATGTCTTTTCCATAACCAAAAATATTGTATTTTCAGTTGTTTGACGCTGGTGTACAAAACCGAAAGTAAAAGACGCAAAAACGAAACTTAGGAACGTGAATCATAGAAATAGTGCACATAGAACAGATCTACCGCTTATTAGACCTGCTTTCAATGAGAACGACAGATCTATAACTCACATTTCTATGTGAATTTGGTCATGTTTCCTAGAAAAGTTATATATTGTAGCTTTACGGATGTTGGGCACTGGCCACCCAGGCTAGTAGACTGTAATTTCTAGTAGTCCGGGTCCAAAATCTGTGCCATGCAATATTTTCAAATACAACATTTCAATAGCCAGTGGGCTAGTTGGACACGTTATGTTTTACTAGCCACAGGCTAGCGGGCTAGCTTAATTTTCATCCTTGCTCATAACAACTGAACTTTGAAGTTATCTCTAAGAATTGCAGTAAATGAACCAACAGGAATTTATCAACTAGCTGCATTGTTTGCAACCTACATGGTATACTCCTACACTTGAATTAGGTTCTATATATGATATACTGTATATGATATGTAATTACTTGATTAAACTAAGATGTGACTTCTCACATAATCCTCTTGTTATGCTGTAGTGCAAACGGATTACTCTGAAATATGACTTTATTACTCTGAAATATGACTATTACTCTGAAATATGACTATTACTCTGAAATATTTAAAGGTGTTAACCCTCGCAAGGCTGCCGGTCCAGACGGCATCCCTACCCGCGTCCTCAGAGCATGCGCAGACCAGCTGGCTGGTGTGTTTACGGACATATTCAATCAATCCCTATCCCAGTCTGCTGTTCCTACATGCTTTAAGAGGGCCACCATTGTTCCTGTTCCCAAGAAAGCTAAGGTAACTGAGCTAAATGACTATCGCCCCGTAGCGCTCACTTCCGTCATCATGAAGTGCTTTGAGAGACTAGTCAAGGACCATATCACCTCCACCCTACCTAACACCCTAGAACCACTCCAATTTGCTTATCGCCCTAATAGGTCCACAGAAGACGCAATCGCAATCACACTGCACACTGCCCTAACCCATCTGGACAAGAGGAATACCTATGTAAGAATGCTGTTCATGGACTACAGCTCAGCATTTAACACCATAGTACCCTCCAAACTCGTCATTAAGCTTGAGACCCTGGGTCTCGACCCCGCCCTGTGCAACTGGGTCCTGGACTTCCTGATGGGCCGCCCCCAGGTGGTGAGTGTAGGAAACAACATCTCCATCCCTCTGATTCTCAACACTGGGGCCCCACAAGGGTGCGTTCTCAGCCCTCTCCTGTACTCCCTGTTCACCCATGACTGCGTGGCCATGCACGCCTCCAACTCAATCATCAAGTTTGCAGACGACACTACAGTGGTAGGCTTGATTACCAACAACGACGAGACGGCCTACAGGGAGGAGGTGAGGGCCCTCAGAGTGTGGTGTCAGGAAAATAACCTCACACTCAATGTCAACAAAACAAAGGAGATGATCGTGGACTTCAGGAAACAGCAGAGGGAGCAGCCCCCTATCCACATCGACGGGACAGTAGTGGAGAAGGTGGAACGTTTTAAGTTCCTCGGCGTACACATCACAGACAAACTGAAATGGTCCACCCACACAGACAGCGTGGTGAAGAAGGCGCAACAGCGCCTCTTCAACCTCAGGAGGCTGAAGAAATTTGGCTTGTCACCAAAAACACTCACAAACTTTTACAGATGCACAATCGAGAGCATCCTGTCGGGCTGTATCACCGCCTGGTACGGCAACTGCTCCGCCCACAACTGTAAGGCTCTCCAGAGGGTAGTGAGGTCTGCACAACGCATCACTGGGGGCAAACTACCTGCCCTCCAGGACACCTACACCACCCGTTGTCACAGGAAGGCCAAAAAGATCATCAAGGACTACAACCACCTGAGCCACTGCCTGTTCACCCCGCTATCATCCAGAAGGCGAGGTCAGTACAGGTGCATCAAAGCTGGGACCAAGAGACTGAAAAACAGCTTCTATCTCAAGGCCATCAGACTGTTAAACAGCCATCACTAACATTGAGTGGCTGCTGCCAACATACTGACTCAAATCTCTAGCCACTTTAATAATGAAAAAATGTATGTAATAAATGTATCACTAGCCACTTTAAACAATGCCACTTTATATAATGTTTACATATCCTACATTACTCATCTCATATGTATATACTGTACTCTATACCATCTACTTGCCTATGCTGTTCGGCCATCGCTCATTCATATATTTTTATGTACATATTCTTATTCATTCCTTTACACTTTTGTGTATAAGGTAGTAGTTGTGGAATTGTTATGTTAGATTACTCGTTGGTTAATACTGCATGGTCGGAACTAGAAGCACAAGCATTTCGCTACACTCGCATTAACATCTGCTAACCACGTGTATCTGACTAATAATATTTGATTTGATTACTCTGAAATATTACTTTATTACTCTGAAATATGACTATTACTCTGAAATATGACTGTAATCTACACAAATAGAAGGGAGAAGAAGTGTGTAACTGATGCTCTGTCTGAATAACATCAAATGAAACCCATGAACAACTGAATGAATCATCCCATTACAAGACTGAAATAAGACTTCAGACTGTTCAAAACGTAGCGCTGGTACAGTAGTTAAAACTAGATCAGTGTTAGAGAGAGAGCGTTCGTTCAGTCATTGTCATCATGATTGTTTTGTTGAAATAATGTTTTTATAATGTTGCTTTGTTGGAATGATTCCACAATTTAAATTCTTGAACACAGGAAACCGATAAACTCTCTAAAACTCTGTATTAGAACATTTTCAAATGTTTTCTGCATTTAATCACGTAAATCTATTTTCACTTCGGTGGTTTTAAATAATTGAAGTTCACCCACAAAATAGCTTTTATGATATCTCAGTGGATTTTGCATGTGATATAATTGTCACCTGAGTGCCATACAATTGTCGTCCTTATTTACTTTAACCAGTCTTCTTGAGGAGGCTTTGTTGGTTTTTCTGTTCCTGCCGGGGTCTAAACACAAATATACACAATTCTGTATGATAATTCTTATTGTTTAATGGCATTTGCCACTTTTTATGTGGATGTTTGTATTTACTAATTGTTTATTGCTTTGTTATCATGGCTTTTGAAATGGACCGCCTACCTGGTGGGTGAGGATGCTAGTGTTAATGAAGGTTCATTAGTACCTGTGTGTGTCTGGTCGAGACTCTGTGATGCTAAGCTGTCTGCCCTCCACTGGCTACGTGAAACACAGCTTGTGTCTGTAGTACTGTAGCATAGAGCGCAGGACCGATAGGTCTGACCTTTCTGTGATGGATTTATCTGATGCGTCTAATCATCCACTTCAAAGTGACGTTGTAGTGCGTGTAACGGAGGTGGTTCAGTGAACTAGGCTCTCTCCCATCAGTAACCTTTCCTGACCCCAGAACACTGGTGTCACCTCTGCAAGGTCATTTCTAGGCTTTAGGTCAGTGGGCTAACACCGTAAATTGGTGTGCTGTCACGAATCCCGTTTCCTGAGTCTGTTTTTGCCTGTGTTCTGTTCTGGAGTGTTTTTTCCGGTGTCCTGGAACGCACCCTGTCTGGTTGCCGGGCGATTTAGCTAGTTGGGAGATCTCAAATTACCCGCACCTGTATCCCATCAGCAATCTGCACACCTGGTCCTGATTATCATCTCTCCTCTTCATAAGCCCGGACCTGACATCCATTCCCTGCCGGATCGTTAGCCATGAACAGTATGTTGTGCCAGCGTATCAGCCTCCAGCTTGATAGAATTGTTTTGTTGTTTTGTACGTCTTGCTTGCCTTAAACTTACCTCCGTTTGTTCTGTCTTCAGTTATTCACCCGGATCACTTACCCCATTCCTGCCTGGTCGTCGGAGGCTTCCGCTACTCCCTTGGACCCACCTATTCACTCCCATCAACTCACCACCGCTGCCCGCTACGCTACTTGGATAGTTCTACCCCTTCATATTCACTTGTAAATAAATACTCACCTTCTTCCTACTCTCCTTGTCCTGGTCTGCTTCTGGGTTCGATTTTTGAAAGAACGTGACATGTGCAGGAGACCCACATTGGTTCAAACCCATTTGGTACCACATATACCAGGCAAGTGTTAATGAAGGTTAATTAGTAGCTGTGTGTGTGAACAGAGGAGTTGGGGGTTGATAGTGGCAGGAGGGCAGGCAGGCCTCATACTGATACCTTTGAAAGGTGGGAGGATCTTGGCTAGAGTAGCTTGTGGACAGTGGTATTCACAATTTTATTTTTATTTAACCTTTATTTAATTACATTGACGTGTGTGTGTGTGTGTGTTTAGTACCGAAATTATACCAGCTGCTTTGTAAACATAGCTTAAGCACATGCGTTGTAATTGCCTCCGTTAATGGAGTATAGGTTGGATGATTTTTTTGGGACACTTTTGGTACAGATGTGCCTTGTCGCAACGCTAAAATTGTCTTTCAAACAAGCTCTACTCAGTGGCTGGATCTACCAGCAGCAATGGAGCATTAACGATCCATTCCCAGTTCCTGGACGGATTTCTCTTAGTGAACATTGACTGTCGCAACATGAATGGAAACAATTCCAGACTAAACTGCTCCTGGAGAAAACAAACTTAGTCTCCTCTGGAGATCCATGGACATGGATGGGGCTTTCTACAGGGAAATGGATGGAGATCCAGGGAAATGTATAGAGATCCAGGGAAATGGATGGAGATCCATGGAAATGGATGGAGATCCAGGGAAGTGGATGGAGATACAGGGAAATGGATGGAGCTTTCTACAGGGAAATTGATGGAGATCCAGGGAAGTGGATGGAGATCCAGGGAAGTGGATGGAGATCCATGGAAATGGATGGAGATCCAGGGAAATGGATGGAGATCCAGGGAAATTGATAGAGGTCCAGGGAAATGGATGGAGATCCATGGAAATGGATGGATATCCAGGGAAATTGATAGAGGTCCAGGGAAATGTATAGAGATCCAGGGAAATGGATGGAGCTTTACAGGGAAATGGATGGAGATCCAGGGAAATGTATAGAGATCCAGGGAAATGGATGGAGATCCATGGAAATGGATGGATATCCAGGGAAATTGATAGAGGTCCAGGGAAATGTATAGAGATCCAGGGAAATGGATGGAGCTTTACAGGGAAATGGATGGAGATCCAGGGAAATTGATGGAGATACATGGAAGTGGATGGAGATACAGGGAAATGAATGGAGATCCAGGGAAATGGATGGAGATACAGGGAAATGGATGGAGATACAGGGAAATGGATGGAGATACAGGGAAATGGATGGATATCCAGGGAAATGGATGGAGCTTTCTGGATGTGTCTTTCTACAGGAACTCCATCGTTTCTGCAAAACATCGGGACGGGAGACCCTTTGGTGCTGCACTCCTGAAATATGTTGTATAGATCCTGAGAATAGTGAATTCAAAATAAAAGTATTTAAAGTGTGTGCTTAGCAGTGCAATTATACCAGCTGGTTTGTAAAGTGTTTTGTTTTTAAATAGCACCTGTTACATTCCCCCAATAAGCAACAAAAAATTGCTGCTCGACATGAAAAGAGAACAAATGAATCACTGACAAGCAAAACAAAACCAGGTGTGTTTTTAAAACAGGTTCTGAAGCTCATCCATGGGGGCCTACTGAATGCTAGCCAAGCAAACATGAGAAGGGTCTTAACACCATGGGTGCCCACTAGATTTGTCGCTCTGGATAAGAGCGTCTGCTAAATGACTTAAATGTAAATGTAAATGTAGATTTGCTTGATAACAGATAAACTAGAAGAAATGAAATCCCCCACCCCAACTTAGGTTAGGGAGTGAAAATAAATGTGGAGTAAACCAAACAGGGAGACAAAATAAAAGGCTTTGTGTTCACAAACTTAAAGAGGGAGAGTTAAACAGAAGTCTAGCTCTTCCAACATCTCTCATGCCAACTAGACCCTAAATACGGTAACACCTGTACAGTGACTAATGACTGACTAACGAGTTGACAGGTGCAACACATCCTGACCAATGAGGATGATTCCAATCAGGGCAAGCCACACCCAAACAGAACCAACCTCGAAATTGAAAATGAAATTGAACAAAACCCCAAAGCATATAACACTATCTGAATGGTGTAGTTACTGTTCCCATTCTCTGAGTGTGCTACTAAGGCCACTTGACATCAATTACTGCACTAGCAACATCCTCTTACTTTCACTAAAGTGGACTCTCACTGCAATTAATTAAATTGTACTGCCTGGTAGAGTGATCAAAATGATTGTTGAGAAGAATGCTGACTTAAATGATGATACATTCTCACCTTGATGAAACCTCCTATTGCTGTGCGTGTGTGTGTGTGTGTGCGTGCGTGTGTGCGTGTGTGTGTGTGTGTGTGTGTGTGTGGGACCTTCTGCTCCCTTTGCTTGACTTCAACGAACTAAACACAACAGTTTTGAGCTGACAAATTAATCCCATAAAATATCCCAGCCGGTACGGTTGGGGTCAGAACGAACGTGTTTTTTTAAAGGGTATTGCAGTTAATAAGAGGATAATATGCTGTGAGTTAACAGCACATGGCTTTGAGTGTTGTACTGACATGTTCACATATCACAGAAGAATTCCCCCTCTAGTCTCTCTTCATCTGAGATGCTTCTTTCTTCAGTTTTTACCCTGTCAGATAGAAAGTATATATTTTCTTCAGAACAAACCCCACGTGCTACATACCATGACTGTTCCTCAGCAGACCTACAGCCGTCCATCCCTCCTTGGTCGCTAGGACTCCCGAAGGGTTTCCTTCAAAGCACTGATTTAACTAATCTACGTATGAAAGTATAGTAAGGGAATGTTCTTTTAAAAGCCTCCTGAGTGTTCATTAACATAAATAATTCTGTCGTATTGACACCTCTGAAAATGCAAAAACAGACATGGCTTCCAGGAGAGTCCGGGAGACTTCAGAGTTTTTTAAAAATGACCCATATCAGAAAACACAGTGCAAAAGGCAGACAGACCGTCAGACAGGTTTAGAGCACATTGGGGATTATAAATGTAAAATATGAATAAAGTAGTGGGGTTTTGGAAACAGTCTGTATATATGTAGGAGTTGTTACAGAAGATCTGTATGGTTAGCAAATTGTTGAGGCTGACCTAAACACTCTGATCTGTCCAGGTATGAGATGGGACACCCACTCAAAGCTGACTTCCTCTGTGTCCTAACCGCTAACCCTAACCTCTAGTCCTATTTCTAACAGATTCTATAACTCTCCCTCTCTGTTCCTTTCTCAGGTACGAGATCAGAGACACTCACCTGGTTGAGGAGAGCGTTCTGGAGACCCTGAAGATCAAAGCTGACTTCCTCAACTTCAAGCCCCGCCCCTTTAACATGCGTGAGTTCTACGACCGGACGGGCCATGACATCAAGGACATGCTGCTGTCATGCTACTACCGCGGGATGGAGTGCAGCGCTGAGGACTTCACTGTGGTGAGTGAGACAATGGTGCATGTGAAGACTATACATACCTGCAAACTGGCGTTATAGGCTCCCATAGATACGTTTCTCTGGGATGCTAAGCTATTTGATGTCATGCTACTACTGCAGGGTGGAGTGCAGTGCTGAGGACCTCACTGTGGTAAGTCACAATAAAGACTGCAAATGTTTTAAAGGTGCTACGCGTAGTTTTTTGTTTGTTTGTTTGTTGAATTTTTGCATTGTAATTTTAGAAAATGCCCATAATTTATCTGCAGTAATAGTGGAATGATAGTGTTTCACAGTATCGTGTTTCACCCGCCAGTGTTGTGATTGACTGGGATATTCGCTTATTGCTTTCTCCCGCCGGAGCGGCGTCTGTTGTCACAATGGGAAAGCTGTTTTGACTTTGTGGCTGTGTTATCTAGTGGAAATCGGGTCAAGCGGCCAATGTAGAAATCACTCTGTAATTTCCTGGTTGCTAAAATTCTACACTGTTCGCTCAATTTCAGTTAATGTGAGAAAACAATCACTGAATAGTGTAGGGAATCATTCTACCATCTAATTGCTATGAAATATATTTTTAATAATATATTTTCAATGGATCAAAACCGATCTAAAAAGGCTCAAGCCCGAGTCTCTGCCATGTTACGAGGAAATGGAATGCGTGGAGATTTGTTTTGAATGTAGCCTAGTGCTGTTGCAATTCACCTAGCTTCTGCATAGGGGACACATTCTGAGAAATTCTATATGTAGCACCTTTAATGTTTCTCTGTGATGCTAAGCTAGTCATTCTCTGTGATGCTAAGCTAGTCATTCTCTGTGATGCTAAGCTAGTCATTCTCTGTGATGCTAAGCTAGTCATTCTCTGTGATGCTAAGCTAGTCATTCTCTGTGATGTTAAGCTAGTCATTGTCTGTGATGCTAAACTCGTTATTCACTGTGATGCTAAGCTAGTCATTCTCTGTGATGGAAAGCTAGTCATTATCTGTGATGCTAAGCTCATCATTCTCAGTGATGCTAAACTAGTTATTCACTGTGATGCTAAGCCAGCTGCTGTTCTGCAATTACAGTGGTGATTGGCAATGAAAGCTTGTGTAGTGGAAGTGGTTCTTGTGTTAGCTCCTGGGGCACTTACTTTGGCCTAACACAGTCTTATGGCAGGCCTTATTGTGTAGGGCAGATATGACTACCGTGGGGTGTATTGTAGCACTGAGGACTTCACTGTGGTGAGTCACCATGTAGCATGTGTAGCATCTGCCCTCCACTGGCTACGTGAAACACAGCTCGTCTCTATAGTACTGTAGCATAGAGCGCAGGACCGACAGGTCTGACCTTTCTGTGATGGATTTATCTGATGCGTCTAATCATCCACTTCAAAGTGACGTTGTAGTGCGTGTAACGGAGGTGGTTCGGTGAACTAGGCTCTCTCCCATCAGTAACCTTTCCTGACCCCAGAACACTGGTGTCACCTCTGCAAGGTCATTTCTAGGCTTTAGGTCAGTGGGCTAACACCGTAATTTTGTCCCACATTGGTTCAGACCCATTTGGTTCCACATAGACCAGGCAACTCGCTCCTGCTTTTTGTCTGAGTAGGATATTACAGTGAGAAATATTGCCGTCTGCTCCAATATATTTAAAGTGATGCTACAGAGGTTTTGTATAATTTCAGCACGTAGTTTTGAAAGTAGCGCTAAAGAGCCAAAACTGGTCCAGGAAAATTGTGTACAACTTCATCAGTTTCGTATGATATGTCTCTAGGGCTGTCAAATGATTAAAATAATTGATCGCGATTAATCACATGATTTTCTGTAGTTAATCATGATTAATAAAAAAAAAAATATTTGCTCAAATTTGGCCCTAAAGAAAGATTTGTTCATTTATAAAAGCAGTGCATTGAGTAATAGGCACACTATGCTTTGATTGTAAGGGACAGAAACACAAAATAATCTGTTAATGGCATTTTCACCAGAACATAAACCTGCCACCATTCACTTCAGTCCTCCTGTTACTTCCCACTGAGCCAGCTGCTCAGACAAACAAGTGTGTTGACATTTTCAGATGATAAAGCTTCTCTTTTGTTCTTTGCGATATGCCCAGAGAGTGAAGGTACTGTTGTGGCAAGTGTTACCAGGTAGCTGCGTGCAATGCAGACCAGCCTGTTGTAGGGCCTTGGCGACAGACGGGCGGCTCAGACGGCGCTGGACAGACGGGCGGCTCAGACGGCGCTGGACAGACGGGCGGCTCAGACGGCGCTGAACAGACGGGCGAAGCGCTGGCGACGGGAGACCCTGGCGGCGCTGGACAGACGGGAGACCCTGGCGGCGCTGGCAGCGGGAGACCCTGGCGGCGCTGGACAGAGGGAGACCCTGGCGGCGCTGGACAGACGGGAGACCCTGGCGGCGCTGGACGACGGAGCCCTGGCGCATTGGCAGACGGGAGACCCTGGCGGCGCTGACGAGAGCACCTGTAGTGAGGAGACGGGGAGACAGGCTGGTGCGGGGGGCTGCCACCGGAGGGATGGTGCGTGGAGGTGGCACCGGATAGACCGGACCGTGGAGGCGCACTACAGGTCTCGAGCACCGAGCCTGCCCAACCCTACCTGGCTGAATGCTCCTGTGGGCTGTGCTGGCGAACCGGGGACACCATGCGTAGGGCTGGTGCCATGTACACCGGCCCGAGGAGACGCACTGGAGACCAGATGCGTAGAGCCGGCTTCATGGCACCTGGCTCGATGCCCACTCTAGCCCGGCCGATATGCGGCGCTGCTATGTACCGCACCGGGCTATGCCTGCGCACCGGGGACACCGTGCGCATCTCTGCATAACACGGTGCCTGCCCGGTCGCTCTCTCTCCACGGTAAGCACGGGGAGTTGGCTCAGGTCTCCTACCTGGCTTAGCCACACTCCCCGTGTGCCCCCCCCCCCCCCCCCCAATAACTTTTTTGGGCTGCCTCTCTGGCTTCCAGCTGCGCTTTCGTGCAGCCTCCTCATACCGCCGCCTCTCCGCTTTCGCTGCCTCCAGCTCAGCTTTTGGGCAGCGATATTCAACAGCCTGTGCCCAGGGTCCCTTGCCGTCCAGAATCTCCTCCCAGGTCCAGGAGTCCTGCGATCGCTGCTGCTGCTGCTTCTGCCCGTTACCACGCTGCTTGGTCTTAGTTTGGTGGGTGGTTCTGTAACGGAATTCGTCCTCCTCATCTGACGAGGGGTAAGAAATGTCAAACCAATGCGCAGCGTGGTAAGTGTCCATAATGTTTTAATAATAAAACTGAACACTGAAACAAAAAACAATAAACCGACAAACGAACAGTCCTGAAAGGTGAAACGCAAAAACACTAAACAGGAAATAACCACCCACGAAACCCAGGTGAAAAAAGGCTACCTAAGTATGATTCTCAATCAGAGACAACTAACGACACCTCCCTCTGATTGAGAATCATACCAGGCCAAACGAAAAAACCAACATAGACAAACGAACATAGATAACCCACCCAACTCACGCCCTGACCACACTAAAACAAAGAAATAACAAAAGAACTAGGGTCAGAACGTGACAATCTCATTGATTTATAAAGACCAGTCTCCGTGCTTGTTTCAGAACAGTGCGAAATGGTGCTAAAATAGTTATAGGCCATTGCTTTGAATCCTATTGCTTATAGCTTCAATATGCTGTTTAAATAAACAAGACCTGCACCACTTTTCATAGAACATTACTCAACACTAGTGAGACTCATGGTAGGCCTACAGTATATCAAAAAATATGATGTTACTCTCCGCCAATAATTACGTTTTGTTGAAGAACCTTTGGCAGCGATTACAGCCTCAAGTCTTCTTGGGAATGACGCTACAAGCTTGGCACGCCTGTATTTGGGGAGTTTCTCCCATTCTTCTCTTCAGATCCTCTTAAGCTCTGTCAGGTTGGATGGGGAGCGTCGCTGCACAGCTATTTTCAGGTCTCTCCAGAGATGTTAGATAGGGTTCAAGTCCGGGCTCTGGCTGGGCCACTCAAGGACATTCAGAGACTTGTCCCGAAGCCAGGATTTCATCAAGGATCTCTCTGTAATTTCCCTCTATCCTGACTAGTCTCCCA
>NC_092097.1:51999164-52089979 GCF_045679555.1 Salvelinus alpinus
CGGTAAGGTTTGTTCACCTGTATTCGGTGCATGTGACATCAGTTGATTTGATTGGATCATTATCTTGCTGCATGGCCCAGCTGCACTTCAGCTTCAGCTCACAGACGGATGGCCTGACATTCTCCTTTGGAATTCTCTGATAAGGAGCAGAATTCATGGTTCCTTCTATTAAGGCAAGTCGTCCAGGTCCTGAGGCAGCAAAGCATCCCCAAACCGTCACACTGCCACCACCATGCTTGACCGTTGGTATGAGGTTCTTACTGTGGAAGGCAGTGTTTGGTGTTCGACGGGCGTAATGGGACCTATGTCGTCCAAAAGGTTATACTTTTGAATCATCTGTCCAAGATTCTTGATGATCATCCAGGTGCTTCCCGGTGCTTTTTGGCAAACTTGACTCAACTTTTTGGACGACATTGGTCCCATTATGCCTATACATTTTTTGGGGGTTATTTGTAAATTCAGGTTCCCTTTATCTAATATTATGTTGTCGTTAAAGATCTGACAACATTCAGTATCAAAAATATGTAAAAATAGAGAAAATCAGAAAGGGGGCAAATACTTTTTCACTGCACTGTTAGCTCATCGTTGGTGCACTGCACTTTAAAACATCCTCTTTACCTTGTCGGATTGGTGTGGCTCATATTTATCCTTTATTTGACCTGTGTTTATAGACGTTGCAGAAACACCTCTCTCAGTGGAATGAAGCAATCTGCATAAAGTAACACTGTCTTCTTCTGATGCTTAAAGTAAAACAGTAAAGTGATGTGAAAAGGGATGTGATGAATGGGGTCGTGACACGTTTCAAAATACTTGTTGACTTTGAGATTGGTGTCATTGCAGTAGTGAAGAGATCTGCAGTTCGCTTTCCATTTGAATGAAGGCAACCAATTACCTTGATTTGGCTTGATATTATTGTCAGTGCTTCGTTGAGTGCTTCCCCTACTATGAATAAAAATACATTCAAATGAAATGATATGATTGATGTGAAATGCAAGGCACGCAGGTGTATCTTTCATCTAAGAGCTGTACCACTAACTTGTTTAATCAACTGCCAAAAGTATCAGCCCACATCAAGTGACCTGACATGACTTCCTGTGTCTGCTACAAGGATACCGCTGTGGCTCTCCTCTTCCTCCCTCTTCTCCTCTTCCTCCCTCTCCTCCTCTTCCTCCCTCTCCTCTTCCTCCCTCTTCTCCTCTTCCTCTCTCTTCTCCTCTTCCTCTCCTTTCCCTCTCCTCTCCTTCTCCTCACCTTCTCCTCTTCTATCCCTGCATTCCACTGTCCCTCTGCTGAGGTAAAATCCCACAGTCTAAACCACACACTTCTCCCTATGGCCCTTAAAGTGTACTGCCAGGTACCATAATGTAATCTTTAGTCTGATGTATGGGTCCCAGTAGTAATGTGCTGATATGATGTGTCTGTGTTTGGTTGTGCTAACGGGGAATGTAAGGTATGGCTAACAGTTCAGCAGAGAGCACCTATGTGTCCCAAATGGCACCCTATTCCCTACATAGTTCACTACTTTTGACCAAAACCCTGGTCAAAAGCAGTGCACTAAAAAGTAGTGCACTTGTGTTAGTGAATGTGATGTGATTTGGGACGTTGGCCTAATGTTGTGGAAAGAGTCATCCTTTGCTGCCTAACCTATTCAGTATCCACTGGGGCTCATAGAAGCAGTGAAACTTCTGCATGCTTATGCAAATGTATGCGCACATGCACGCACGCGCACACACACACACGCACACACACGTATAGATGTGTGGTTTTCAGTGTAAATCGATTCCATCAGCTTGAAAATTACAGCAACTGAACTGAAGAAAAATAAACTGTAACTGCAGGTTTCCTCCTCTTCGTCTGAGGAGGAGGTGTAGCAGGGATCGGACCAAGACGCAGCGTGGTAAGTGTCCATGTTTTAATATAATAAACCGAACATGACACAATACAAATTAACAAAGAGAATCTAACCGAAAACAGTCCTGTGTGGCACAAACACTGACCCAGGAAACAATCACCCACAAAATACCCAAAGAACATGGCTGCCTAAATATGGTTCCCAATCAGAGACAACGATAAACACCTGCCTCTAATTGAGAACCAATCTAGGCAACCATAGACTTACATAAACACCTAGAATGAAAACAACCCCATAAATCTACAAAAAAAAACCTAGACAGTACAAACACCCTAGACGAGACAAAAACACACAAACCACCCTCGTCACACCCTGACCTAACCAAATTATTTAAAGAAAACAAAGAATACTCAGGTCAGGGCGTGACATAAACATATTATTTGTTTTAATTTATCATTTTGTATCTGCTATCTTTTTTGTATGTTTTGCCCTTTCAAACTGTGTATACTTCTATATGATAGTAATTGTACTTTCCCTTTAGCATCAGTCCTCCATGTTGCTTGATGATACACGAGGCCAGTAGGTTTAAGTCTATATATAAATGTCCATTTCACGTCCTACTTAAAGCTAGCAGCAGCATTTTGGTGAAGTGGTCTCGTCCTGATTTATATGTCCTTGGATGTCTGTGTGGTCCATCCATCTCTCCTCTATAACCACTTGCACACTGACTTTGTTCATGAAACAGACAAGACACACTTACATTCCCCTGATTCCCCTGATCACAGCCAACAAACATATTTTATAGTAAGAATTAATATAATGAATTATAACAGAATAAAATATAATTAATTAATATTTTTCCCTCAACTTGAGTTTCACAGAACGTGTGGAACCGCTGTCATATAACAAAAACATTTTATTGAGATACAAAACCCCTGTCCTCATTCGCTATAAAAGCATTAGAATCTTCTCTTTCCGATCGTGTAAAGAAATAACAAATCTGACCTGGATGAACCGTTGTCGGAGGGTTCTAGAAAGTACCTTTATTTCTCTAATCCAGGTTGGATGTGACCATCGCACTCGCTTCCTCTCCCTTCAAACTCCCCAGCAGTTATTTTGGCTGAAGACAGACTCCTAGCCATGTGATGTTTTTAAGTTAGAAACGTATGCGTATTAACCCATGTATTCACTTAATATAAGGGCCTGTAGATATTTACCTGTTAAAATCCAGATTAAACTATGTGATGGAAGTTCCGCCAGGCTAAATGAGATGGAAGTTCCGCCAGGCTAAATGTGATGGAAGTTCCGCCAGGCTAAATGTGATGGAAGTTCCGCCAGGCTAAATGAGATGGAAGTTCCGCCAGGCTAAATGTGATGGAAGTTCCGCCAGGCTAAATGTGATGGAAGTTCCGCCAGGCTAAATGTGATGGAAGTTCCGCCAGGCTAAATGTGATGGAAGTTCCGCCAGGCTAAATGTGATGGAAGTTCCGCCAGGCTAAATGTGATGGAAGTTCCGCCAGGCTAAATGTGATGGAAGTTCCGCCAGGCTAAATGTGATGGAAGTTCCCCCAGGCTAAATGTGATGGAAGTTCCGCCAGGCTAAATGTGATGGAAGTTCCCCCAGGCTAAATGAGATGGAAGTTCCCCCAGGCTAAATGCTAAAGCAGTTCTACATCAGTCGACTAGAACAGCTCAAGGACAGAACTACACATTTAAATGGAGAGGATAAATACCTTTAAAGCATTTCTGTGAAGCTTTGTGATTGACAAGGAGAAGTTTGAACATTCTATTGTTGTCTGACATCAAACTTCTCCTTGTCCATCACAAAGCTTCACAGAAATGCTTTAAAGGTATTTATCCTCTCCATTTAAAAATGTGTAGTTCTGTCCTTGGAAATTGTTGCATGTTGACGTTTATATTTTTGTTCAGTATAAATAACGTGTACACAAGTGATTATGTCATAGAAACAGAGACAGCATGGACAGCTAGCTACAGCTACAATAAAATACAACAAGGCCTGTGTGTGTGTGTGTGTGTGTGTGTGTGTGTGTGTGTGTGTGTGTGTGTGTGTGTGTGTGTGTGTGTGTGTGTGTGTGTGTGTGTGTGTGTGTGTGTGTGTGTGTGTGTGTGTGTGTGTGTGTGTGTGTGTGTGTGTGTGTGTGTGTGTGTGTGTGTGTGTGTGTGTGTGTGTGTGTGTGTAGTACCCCTTTCAAATCAAGCCGGCGATTATTTGCTGCCTTTTCTTTATACCTGAAAGGTATTGCCGGCAACAAAACCTGTGCTTTTATTTCCGCAAACCGACCTAGTCATGATTGTGGTAATGTATTTAAATGTCCCTCCGTATAAACGCTGCCTTTCATCTGACCGGCTTTGAAACGTCAAATTCTCTAAAACGACATTGGTGGCAGGTTATGGAGTATCTTAGAAAAGGAGAAATGCTCACTAACAGGGATGTAAACAAAGTTGTGCACAAAATTTGAGAGAAATAAGCTGTTTTTTGTATGGAACATTTCTCGGATCTTTTATTTCAGCTCATGAAACATGGGACCAACACTTTACATGTTGCGTTTATATTTTTGTTCAGTGTATGTACAGTCGTGGCCAAAAGTTTTGAGAATGACACAAATATTAATTTTCACAATGTCTGCTCCCTCAGTTTGTATGATGGCAATTTGTATATTCTCCAGAATGTTATGAAGAGTTGATCAGATGAATTGCAATTAATTGCAAAGTCCCTCTTTGCCATGCAAATGAACTGAATCCCCCCAAAACATTTCCACTGCATTTCAGCCCTGCCACAAAAGGACCAGCTGACATCATGTCAGTGATTCTCTCGTTAACACAGGTGTGAATGTTGATGAGGACAAGGCTGGAGATCACTCTGTCATGCTGATTGAGTTTGAATAACAGACTGGAAGCTTCAAAAGAAAGGTGGTGCTTGGAATCATTGTTCTTCTTCTGTCATCCATGGTTACCTGCAAGGAAACACGTGCCATCATCATTGCTTTGCACAAAAAGGGCTTCACAGGCCGGGATATTGCTGCCAGTAATATTGCACCTAAATCAACCATTTATCGGATCATCAAGAACTTCAAGAAGAGCGGTTCAATTGTTGTGAAGAAGGCTTTAGGGCGCCCAAGAAAGTCCAGCAAGCGCCAGGACGGTCTCCCAAAGTTGATTCAGCTGCGGGATCGGGGCACCACCAGTACAGAGCTTGCTCAGGAATGGCAGCAGGCAGGTGTGAGTGCATCTGCACGCACAGTGAGGCAAATAATTTTGGAGGATGGCCTGGTGTCAAGAAGGGCAGCAAAGAAGCCACTTCTCTACAGGAAAAACATCAGGGACAGACTGATATTCTGCAAAAGGTACAGGGATTGGACTGCTGAGGACTGGGGTAAAGTCATTTTCTCTGATGAATCCCCTTTCCGATCGTTTGGGGCATCAGGAAAAAAGCTTGTCCGGAGAAGACAAGGTGAGCGCTACCATCAGTCCTGTGTCATGCCAACAGTAAAGCATCCTGAGACCATTCATGTGTGGGGTTGGTTCTCAGCCAAGGGAGTGGGCTCACTCACAATTTTGCCTAAGAACACAGCCATGAATAAAGAATGGTACCAACACATCCTCCGAGAGCAACTTCTCCCAACCATTCAGGAACAGTTTGGTGACAAACAATGCCTTTTCCAGCATGATGGAGCACCTTGCCATAGGGCAAAAGTGATAACTAAGTGGTTCGGGGAACAAAACATTGATATTTTGGGTCCATGGCCAGGAAACTCCCCAGACCTTAATCCCATTGAGAACTTGTGGTCAATCCTCAAGAGGCGAGTGGACAAACAAAAATCCACAAACTCCAAATATTGATTATGCAAGAATGGGTTGCCATCAGTCAGGATGTGGCCCAGAAGTTAATTGACAGCATGCCAGGGCGGATTGCAGAGGTCTTGAAAAAGAAGGGTCAACACTGCAAATATTGACTCTTTGCATCAACTTCATGTAGTTGTCAATAAAAGCCTTTGACATTTATGAAATGCTTGTAATTATACTTCAGTATTCCATAGTAACATCTGACAAAAATATCTAAAGACACTGAAGCAGCAGACTTTGTGAAAACGTATATTCGTCTCATTTTCAAAACTTTTGGCCACGACTGTACATATATTTGGATAAAGAAATGAAATCACGCTTTTAGACTAAGCCAAAATTGCAGTGGTGTAAGTTTTATTTCTCCTAGTATCTCCTAAATATGGTGCGTTACGGTAATGATAAGCATGTGTATGTACAGTAATCCCTCGTTTATCGCGGGGGTTACGTTCCGAAAATGACCCGCGATAAGTGAAATCCGCGAAATAGAAAACTTCTTTTTTTTTTACAATTAGCAACTATTACATGTATACAAATACAGTGACTCACGTGTAGGCCGTTTCACTGCTCTTCAGACTGGGCCGCTGCATCCTGACTGCGCTCTGCAGTGTTCTCTTCTTCTGAAGCCCGCGGTGCAGGTGTGTTTGTTCGGGAGAAGAGCATAGTGATAGGCAGCTGTTGTCGCTCTTTTTTCTTCTTTGCAAAAAGATCCTTGTACACCGACATGCCACCATCGATTACGTTGGAGAACTGTAATGAACGGCTCATCAAAGGGTCCCATTCCTCAGCTACTCGCTTAAGTTCAGTGGCCATTCGCACCATGGTTGCTAAGCGACCAAGCGTTAGTCCTTCCTTCCTTCCTGGCCAACTTAATGTAAATTTGCCAAGCTGTTTTATGTACGTACACATAACTGCACGAGACGACAAAATGATAGCACAATTCGTAGCATGTTTTGATACAAGAAGCGGGAGTGAGTTTTTAGCGAATCAGAATGCAGAGCACAATGCACCAAAAAAAAATAAAAAATGCATTATGAAAATCCGCGAAATAGCGAATCCGCGATAAGTGAACCGCGAAGTGGCGAGGGATCACTGTATTTCCAAAAGTCAAAGTGGACTTAAACGTTAACAAACTTTTAAATCCTGTTTTATCCAAGGTCTTTACAGGTAATATTTATGTCTTAGGATGTGGATATTTGTGGTTGTAAGGTATTTTATATGTACAGTATTTCTGGACTTAATGGAATCTTATGGGCAAATGGCATAACACACTATAAAGCATCTTAATACGTGAGATATGGACCAAAAACTGTCTTGGGATAGTGTGAAAACAGATACACATATCTTTCTTTAAGTGGTGGGTTTGCTTTTTGCTGAAACACAAACTGCTGATTGTGGCTTAAAGTAAATGACATTGGGTTTATACACACCATTTTTATTGACAAACCCTACTTAAACAAATAACTGTTGTTTTACAAAAAAAATAAAAATCAATAAGGTTAAAAAGTGGTCCTAATAATTAAATACAATTACCAACACAGCACACCCATTGGCTATAGATTAGAATTAGCTCATTATAATTACCCGAAATTAAGATTCTCATTACCGAAACTGACCTAAATATGATGTGGTAATGATAAATGTGTGTTTCGATAATGAGGCCCTTAGCTCAATCTGCAAATAATAGGAGACTGCTATTATGATTCAACAAACGATTGACCACATCGTTAACTTCTACTTGGTACTCATCCCGGATCCGGGAGCACCCTCATCAGTAAAAAAGCAGACTAGCATAGCCTAGCCTGGCGCCACAAGTAAATACTAGCATCTAAATATCATGAAATCACAAGTCCAAGACACCAGATGAAAGATACACATCTTGTGAATCCAGCCATCATTTCTGAATCCAGCCATCATTTTTAAAATGTTTTACAGGGAAGACACAATATGTATTTCTATTAGCTAACCACGATAGCAAAAGACTCAACTTTTTTTTCTCCACCATTTTTTTACTGCATAGGTAGCTATCACAAATTCGAACAAATAAAGATATAAATAGTCACTAACCAAGAAACAACTTCATCAGATGACAGTCTGATAACATATTTATTGTATAGCATATGTTTTGTTCCAAAAATATCTATATTTCAGGTATAAATCATAGTTTTACATTGCAGCCACCATCACAAAATCTCACCAAAGCAGCTAGAATAACTACAGAGACCAACGTGAATTACCTAAATACTCATCATAAAACATTTATGAAAAATACACAGCGTACAGCAAATGAAAGACAAACATCTTGTGAATCCAGCCAATATTTCAGATTTTTTAAGTGTTTTACAGCGAAAACACAATATAGCATTATATTAGCTTACTACAATAGCCAACCACACAGCAGCATTGATTCATGCACGTTAGCGATAGCGAATAAACCGGCAAAAGATATTACATTTTTCACTAACCTTCTCAAAACTTAATCAGATGACAGTCCTATAACATCATATTACACAATACATATATGGTTTGTTCGAAAATGTGCATATTTAGCGGCACAAATCGTGGTTATACAATGAGAATAGTAGCCAAACTGCAAACAAAATGTCGGGAGAAATCTTGGGAGAGGCACCTAATCTAATCAATAACTAATCATAAACTTGACAAAAAATACAGGTTGGACAGCAAATGAAAGATACATTAGTTCTTAATGCAACCGCTGTGTTAGATTTTTAAAATTAACGTTACTACGAAATACAGCGTGCGTTAAAGCTAGACCGCACCGAAATTAATGGCGGAATAATAGTTTAACATTTTTCAACAGAAATACGAATTAACATCATAAATAGTTCTTACTATTTGATGAGCTTCCATCAGAATCTTGTGCAAGTTGTCCTTTGTCCAGAATAATCGTTGCTCGGTTGTAGATTGTCGTCTTCAACTTTGGAATTAGCAGCAAACATTAGCCATGTGGCGAAGACGTGTCCAACTCACCATAACGCAGCACAAATAAAATACCGAAAATCGCAATATACTGATATAAACTGATATAACTCGGTTTAAAATAACTACATTATGATGTTTTTAACACCTATATCGAATAAAATCAGAGCCGGATATATCTAACGCCTATAACGAGAGCTTTTCAGAATGCAATCCTGAGGTCTGTCTTGCGCCATGACGAACGTTGAAAAGACTGCACACCCGGTTCCAAGAGCTTTTGTACGGCCTCAGATCTACCTAGACACCCCATTCCAGCAGCATACCACCCTGCATACCACTGCTGGCTTGCTTCTGAAGCTAAGCAGGGTTGGTCCTGGTCAGTCCCTGGATGGGAGATCAGGTGCTGCTGGAAGTGGTGTTGGAGGGCCAGTAGGAGGCACTCTTTCCTCTGGTCTAAACAAAGATCCCAATGCCCCAGGGCAGTGATTGGGGACACTGCTCTGTGTAGGGTGCCGTCTTTCGGATGGGACGTTAAACGGGTGTCCTGACTCTCTGAGGTCATTAAAGATCCCACGGCACTTATCGTAAGAGTAGGGGTGTTAACCCCGGTGTCCTGGCTAAATTCCCAATCTGGCCCTCAACCATCACGGTCACCTAATAATCCCCAGTTTACAATTGGCTCATTCATCCCCCTCCTCTCCCCTGTAACTATTCCCCAGGTCGTTGCTGCAAATGAGAACGTGTTCTCAGTCAACTTACCTGGTAAAATAACGGTAAAATAAAAAATAAATAAATAAATAATTCCAATTCTCACTGCTTACTGACATCTAGGGGAAGGCGTATGCAGTGCATGTCGACCCATAGATTACATGCAAATTAATAAACTGACCCTGGAACAGAGTGCCCGATTTCAGATTTCTCACTTCCTGACAGGAAGTTTGCTGCAAAATGAGTTCTGTTTTACTCACATATATAATTCAAACGGTTTTAGAAACTAGAGAGTTTTCTATCCAATAGTAATAATAATATGCATATTGTACGAGCAAGAATTGAGTACGAGGCACTTTAATTTGGGAACGAATTTTTACAAAGTCGAAATGGCCCCCCTATTGAGAAAAGGTTTTAAAGCCCATTCATGTCTCCATGTTGATAAGGTAATGGTTCGCTGACTTTTTCCCAATTTCAGTTTTTTTGTTGCCGTTTCGGTAATGAGAAGGCCAAGTGGGGTAAAGGGGGTTTTTGTTGCCGTTTCGGTAATGAGAAGGCCAAGTGGGGTAAAGGGGGTTTTTGTTGCCGTTTCGGTAATGAGAAGGCCAAGTGGGGTAAAGGGGGTTTTTGTTGCCGTTTCGGGAATGAGAAGGCCAAGTGGGGTAAAGGGGGTTTTTGTTGCCGTTTCGGTAATGAGAAGGCCAAGTGGGGTAAAGGGGGTTTTTGTTGCCGTTTCGGTAATGAGAAGGCCAAGTGGGGTAAAGGGTTTTTTTGTTGCCGTTTCGGTAATGAGAAGGCCAAGTGGGGTAAAGGGTTTTTTTGTTGCCGTTTCGGTAATGAGAAGGCCAAGTGGGGTAAAGGGGTTTTTTGTTGCCGTTTCGGTAATGAGAAGGCCAAGTGGGGTAAAGGGGGTTTTTGAGAATAGGACCCTCTTTCTGAAGGCGTAGAAGTAAATGCCTTCGCTTAACATTTGCTCGTCTAAGGACTACTCCTCTAGTTGTATAGAATGACCTGAGAATTTAATCCGGACGTATTTCGCTAATGAGAATCTAATTTTGGTCATGAGAATTTATTTTTGGTCGTGAGAATTTAATTTCAGTAATGAGAATTTTGGGTTGAAAATGTATGAAATTTCAGGTGAAAATGTAAAAGAAATATTTAAATATTTAATAAGACACTTTGCCAAAAACTCATAAACTTTGTCTTTAGAATGACAGTTGATTTTTTGCAGATGCATCGTGATTTTTCTAACTGAATTTGCTACAGACATGTTTAAAACGGGTTTCATGAAAATCACCCAAGTGCCTTACAAAACATTTGACATTGTATAGAGGGAACCCTCATCATTCACTATCCATGTATTGCGTTCACCTGGGTGATGCCAAGTGGCTATAGTGTTACACATAATACAGGCATAGATGCTTTGGCCTCTCTCTAAAATATCTCTAATGTTGGAGTGTCGGAATTGCTAGCTCTGCAGGGTCTAGGCCAGGTCACTGTAAAGCACTGACTGTGTTTATACAGGCAGTCTATTTCTGATATTCTATTCACTAATATTGGTCTTTTGACCAATCAGATCAGCTCTGAAAAAGATCTGATGTGATTGGTCAAAAGACCAATTAATGGAAAAAAATATCAGAATTGGGCTGCCTGTGTAAACACAGCCTTTGTGACAAAAGGGCTGCTGATTTAAAAAGGGCTTTATTGATTGATTGATTTATGTGTTCTTGTGTTCATGTCCATCTTCAGGTGTTCTTTTGGTCACCTTTATGTGTCCTCCAATCAGATAGGCAGACAGCAGTTCCTGGTGGGAACCTATCACTCTCAAGGCTTTGGCATTTAGTGGATGTTAAAGTAGCAATAGCCAATAAGCAATGTCCAACTACTATTTAGATTATTTCTGTGCAGGCTCGTCAGTTGATCTCTCTTCTCTTTCTCTCTCTCTCCTCTCTCTCTCTCTCTCCCCCCTCCCCCCTCCCTCTCTCCTCTCTCTCTCTCTCCCCCCTCCCATCTCTCTCTCCTCTCTCCCCTCCCGTCTCTTTCTCCTCTCTCCCCTCCCGTCTCTCTCTCCTCTCTCCCCTCCCGTCTCTCTCTCTCTCTCCCCTCCCGTCTCTCTCCTCTCTCTCTCTCCCCCCTCCCGTCTCTCTCCTCTCTCTCTCTCCCCCCTCCCGTGTCTCTCTCCTCTCTCTGTCTCTCTCCCCCCTCCTGTCTCTCTCTCTCCTCTCTCTCTCTCCCCCCTCCCGTCTCTCTCTCCTCTCTCTCTCTCTCTCTCTCCTCCCTCTCGTCTCTCTCTCTCTCTCTCTCTCTCACCCCCCCCGTCTCTCTCTCCTCTCTTCCCTCCCGTCTCCCCCCCCTCCCGTCTCTCCTCTCTCTCTCTCTCTCCCCTTTCCCGTCTCTCACTCGCGTCCTACCCCTTTTAATCTCTCCTCCCTCCATCCTTCCCTTCCTCTGTTCTCTCGCCCTCCCCCACTACGAGGCATTTTCCAGGGGGCTTTTTACCTCTTTTACCTGTTAATGAAGAACAGCAGGAAAGAGAAATTAGCACCAATTAATATTAATCAGAGGCTGAGCGCTGGTGAAATAGTGCCCGCTGGAGATACAAACTGAATAAAAGATGACAGAAACACAGCACTGATTTCATTTCATGACCTTGTATTTAATCACAGAGGCAGAGGCATTACACGTTGAAAACTCATCCATTATTATTTGACCCTGCTGGTCATTTATGAACATTTGAACATCTTGGCCATGTTCTGTTATAATCTCCACCCGGCACAGCCAGAAGAGGACTGGCCACCCCTCATAGCCTGGTTCCTCTCTAGGTTTCTTCCTAGGTTTTGGCCTTTCTAGGGAGTTTTTCCTAGCCACCGTGCTTCTACACCTGCATTGCTTGCTGTTTGGGGTTTTAGGCTGGGTTTCTGTACAGCACTTCGAGATATTAGCTGATGTACGAAGGGCTATATAAAATAAACTTGATTTGATCCACCTATAGACTTGGACATAATGTATTATATTTATATTAATGCACATGTGAATAAGGTTATTTTACAAGAAAATGTTGTAGCAACAAACTTTTTTGGAAGATCGTGAATATGGGTGAGGACAAAGACTATAGGCTTAATTCGTCTTTCGGCGATTCCTTGCATCCCACTTCCTTGCATCCTACTTCCTTGCATCCTTCTCAACCTTATTGTAGAAGAAGTTTGTGAAGGAGAGAGGATGTGAGTATTGAGTTAGATCTACATAGTGAATAGGGTTAAGGGCAGCGAGAGACACAGTAAGGCAAGGTAAGGTCATGTCAAGTATGGTATTAAGGTAAACTGATGTGCACTCTGCACAGACCAAAGTGTATGACCTAGTAGTTACAGTAGTATGTACATCTAGTATACATGTCTGCAGAAGGACATTAGATGTTAGCTAAATCTGGTACAACACATATTTTCTCAAGTGTACTGAGACTTATGTTTTTGTTGAACATTGTCCCTGTTCAAATAAACTTAATAGATAAATAAATAAATTTGCACTAATATGCATTTCTAAACTCAAGAGTCCAGGCTTCCCACTAGCTGAATTTCCAGGCACGCCTAGAATAATGAGCGGGTGACTATGATTCATCTTCTCAGCTCTTGTAAAGAGCATGTATTTCTTCCACCCCCTGCCATGAACACAGGTACATCATTTCCATACTCCCTGTTATTATCCATTTCACAACTCCCTCTCAGTCCTCTCTGGGCTGGTGCTCTAAAGCAGTATCCTCTCAGTCCTCTCTGGGATGGTGCTCTAAAGCAGTATCCTCTCAGTCCTCTCTGGGATGGTGCTCTAAAGCAGTATCCTCCCAGTCCTCTCTGGGCTGGTGCTCTAAAGCAGTATCCTCTCAGTCCTCTCTGGGCTGGTGCTCTAAAGCAGTATCCTCTCAGTCCTCTCTGGGCTGGTGCTCTAACGCAGTATCCTCTCAGTCCTCTCTGGGCTGGTGCTCTAAAGCAGTATCCTCCCAGTCCTCTCTGGGCTGGTGCTCTAAAGCAGTATCCTCCCAGTCCTCTCTGGGCTGGTGCTCTAAAGCAGTATCCTCTCAGTCCTCTCTGGGCTGGTGCTCTAAAACAGTATCCTCTCAGTCCTCTCTGGGATGGTGCTCTAAAGCAGTATCCTCCCAGTCCTCTCTGGGCTGGTGCTCTAAAGCAGTATCCTCTCAGTCCTCTCTGGGCTGGTGCTCTAAAGCAGTATCCTCTCAGTCCTCTCTGGGCTGGTGCTCTAAAGCAGTATCCTCTCAGTCCTCTCTGGGCTGGTGCTCTAAAGCAGTATCCTCCCAGTCCTCTCTGGGCTGGTGCTCTAAAGTAGTATCCTCTCTGGGCTGGTGCTCTAAAGCAGTATCCTCTCAGTCCTCTCTGGGCTGGTGCTCTAAAGCAGTATCCTCCCAGTCCTCTCTGGGCTGGTGCTCTAAAGCAGTATCATCCCAGTCCTCTCTGGGCTGGTGATCTAAAGCAGTATCCTCTCAGTCCTCTCTGGGCTGGTGCTCTAAAGCAGTATCCTCTCAGTCCTCTCTGGGCTGGTGCTCTAAAGCAGTATCCTCTCTGGGCTGGTGCTCTAAAGCAGTATCCTCTCAGTCCTCTCTGGGCTGGTGCTCTAAAGCAGTATCCTCCCAGTCCTCTCTGGGCTGGTGCTCTAAAGCAGTATCATCCCAGTCCTCTCTGGGCTGGTGATCTATAGAATAATTTTGGCATGCAACGGCAGTTGCCCATATCCATATTAGTGACCAGAAAGCACTTCTTTCATTTTCTACAGTTTTGCCTGGCAAAAACAGTGTAGCCTACGTTCATATTATCCATATATAATACAGTTTAGCAATCTGCAACGGACCCATCTTTGCCGATATTGTAGTAGCAAAGGGATGTGAATGACGTAAATTAGATATTTCTGTAATGGCCTACTACTGTCATGGAGTTGGAGCTGTGTGAGGCCACGCAGTTGTGGGTATACAGCAAGGGCAGGGTGTCACGTTCCTGACCTATTTTCTGTTGTTTTGTATGTGTTAGTCGGTCAGGGCGTGAGTGTGGGTGGGCATTTCTATGTTTTGTGTTTCTATGTTTAGGTCTTGTAATCAGCCTTATATGGTTCTCAATCAGAGACAGGTGTTTGACGTTTTCCTCTGATTGAGAACCATATATAGGTTGGCTGTTCACACTGTTTGTTTGTGGGTGATTGTCTCCTGTGTCTTCCGTGTCTGTGTCTGCGCACCACATGGGACTGTTATGGTTGTTCGGTTCGTTTATTGTAGTCTGTTCCTGTTCGTGAGTTCTGCGTGTTTTATGTAAGTTCCATGATCAGGTCTGTCTACGTTGTTTGTTTGTTATTTTGTATAAGTCAAGTATAGTTCGTGTCAGTCTTCGTCTTTTCAATAAATTCATTATGTCAACATACCTCGCTGCGTATTGGTCCACCGATCCTTCTCTCCTCTCCTCGTCCGAGGAAGAGGAAGACGACAGCCGTTACAGAATCACCCACCAACCTAGGACCAAGCGGCGGGGGAGAGCTCAACAGAGCAACCAGGACTACTGGACTTGGGAGGACGAGCTGGATGGAAAAGGACCTTGGGCTCAACCAGGAGAATATCGCCGCCCCAAAGCTGAGCTGGAGGCAGCGAAAGCAGAGAGGCGGCGATATGAGGAGGCAGCAAGGAGACGTGGCTGGAAGCCTGAAAAGCCCGTGAGTACTACCCAAACATTTCTTGGGGGGCGGCTAAGAGGTAGTGGGCCAAGGGCAGGTAGGAGACCTGCGCCCACTTCCCAGGCTAACCGTGGAGAGCGGGAGTACGGGCGGACACCGTGTTACGCAGTAGAGCGCACGGTGTCTCCTGTACGTGTGCATAGCCCGGTGCGGGTTATTCCACCTCCCCGCACTGGTAGGGCTAGATTGGGCATTGGGCCAGGTGCCATGAAGCCGGCTCAACGCGTCTGGTCTCCAGTGCGTCTCCTCGGGCCGGCATTCATGGCACCAGCCTTACGCATGGTGTCCCCGGTTCGCCTACATAGGCCGGTGCGGGTTATTCCACCTCCCCGCACTGGTCGGGCGACGGGGAGTATTCAACCAGGTAAGGTTGGGCAGGCTCAATGCTCAAGAGAGCCAGTACGCCTGCACGGTCCGGTATTTCCGGCGCTACCTCCCCGCCCCAGCCTAGTACCAACAGTGCCTACACCACGCACCAGGCTTCCAGTGCGTTTTCAGAGCCCTGTTCCTCCTCCACGCACTCTCTTTGTGGTGCGTGTCTCCAGCCCAGTGCCTCCAGTCCCGGCACCACGCACCAAGCCTCCTGTGCGTCTCCTGAGTCCTGTACACACTGTTACTTCTCCCCGTACTAGTCCTGATGTGCGTGCACTCAGCCCGGTGCCACCAGTGCCGGTACCACGCATCAGGCACAGAGTACGCTTTGAGAGTCCAGTGTGCCCTGTCCCTGCTCCCCGCACTAGCATGAAGGTGCGTGTCCTTAGCCCGGTGCCTCCAGTTCCGGCACCACACACCAGGCCTACAGTGCGCCTCAGCCGGCCAGAGCCATCCGTCTCCCCAGCGCCATCTGAGCCATCCGTCTCCCCAGCGCCATCTGAGCCATCCGTTTCCCCAGCGCCATCTGAGCCATCCGTCTCCCCAGCGCCATCTGAGCCATCCCATCCGTCTCCCCAGCGCCATCTGAGCCATCCGTCTCCCCAGCGCCATCTGAGCCATCCGTCTGTCCCGAGCCATTAGAGCCGCCCGTCTGTCCCGAGCCGTCAGAGCCGATAGTCAGTCAGGAGCCGCTAGAGCCATTCGTCAGACAGGATCTGCCAGAGCCGCCAACCAGACAGGATCTGCCAGAGCCGCCAACCAGTCAGGATCTGCCAGAGCCGCCAACCAGTCAGGATCTGCCAGAGCCGCCAACCAGACAGGATCTGCCAGAGCCGCCAACCAGACAGGATCTGCCAGAGCCGCCAACCAGACAGGATCTGCCAGAGCCGCCAACCAGACAGGATCTGCCAGAGCCGCCAACCAGACAGGACCTGCCAGAGCCGTCCAGCCAGGACCAGCCAGAGCCGTCCAGCCAGGACCAGCCAGAGCCGTCCAGCCAGGACCAGCCAGAGCCGTCCAGCCAGGAGCTGCCAGAGCCAGCCAGTCAGGACCAGCCAGAGCCGTCCAGCCAGGACCAGCCAGAGCCGTCCAGCCAGGACCAGCCAGAGCCGTCCAGCCAGGACCAGCCAGAGCCGTCCAGCCAGGACCAGCCAGAGCCAGCCAGCCAGGATCCGCCAGAGTCAGCCAGCCATGACCGTCCAGAGCCGTCAGCCAGCCATGACCTTCCAGAGCCGTCAGCGAGCCATGACCAGCCAGAGCCAGCCAGCCAGGATCCGCCAGTCATTCTGGTGTTGCCCCTTAATTTAGGTGGGGTTATTTGGAGGGTGGTCGTTTTGAGGAGGCTACGGAAGCTGGGATTGACTATGGTGGGGTGGGGACCTCGTCCAGAGCCTGAGCCACCACGTGGTCAGATGCCCACCCAGACCCTCCCCTAGACTTTTGGTAGTGCGTCCGGAGTACGCACCTTGAGGGGGGGGTTATGTCACGTTCCTGACCTATTTTCTGTTGTTTTGTATGTGTTAGTCGGTCAGGGCGTGAGTGTGGGTGGGCATTTCTATGTTTTGTGTTTCTATGTTTAGGTCTTGTAATCAGCCTTATATGGTTCTCAATCAGAGACAGGTGTTTGACGTTTTCCTCTGATTGAGAACCATATATAGGTTGGCTGTTCACACTGTTTGTTTGTGGGTGATTGTCTCCTGTGTCTTCCGTGTCTGTGTCTGCGCACCACACGGGACTGTTATGGTTGTTCGGTTCGTTTATTGTAGTCTGTTCCTGTTCGTGAGTTCTGCGTGTTTTATGTAAGTTCCATGATCAGGTCTGTCTACGTTGTTTGTTTGTTATTTTGTATAAGTCAAGTATAGTTCGTGTCAGTCTTCGTCTTTTCAATAAATTCATTATGTCAACATACCTCGCTGCGTATTGGTCCACCAATCCTTCTCTCCTCTCCTCGTCCGAGGAAGAGGAAGACGACAGCCGTTACACAGGGCTAAGTACGGCATGCACTTCAATCCGTCCCGCTAGACACAAAAACAAATATGGCCCAGTATATATAAATAAAATAAATACAAAATTTGCCATTTTTCTCCCCAATTTCGTGGTATCCAATTGATAGCTACAGTCTTGTCCCATCGTTGCAACTCCCGTACGGACTCGGGAGAGGCGAAGGTCGAGAGCCGTGCGTCCTCCGAAACACGACCCAGTCAAGCCTCACTGCTTCTTGACACAATGCCCGCTTTATCCGGAAGCCAACCGCACCAATGTGTCAGCGGAAACACCGTACACCTAGCGATTGGACAAGGAAATCTTGGCCTGCCAAACCCTCTCCTAACCCGGATGACGCTGGGCCAATTGTGCACCGCCTCATGGGTCTCCCAGTCATGGCCAGCTGTGACACAGCCTGGGATCGAACCCGGGTCTGTAGTGACGCCTCAAGCACTGCGATGCAGTGCCTTAGACCGCTGCACCACTCGGGAGGCCCCTGCAAATTGATTTTAACAAACAATTGGTTCCCCAAAAATGAGGCCCTCCGTGAATATGAAAATCCTGATGTGAACCTCAAGCCAAAAAGTTTGCCCATGCCTGGTATAGGGAGTACAGGAGGGGACTGAGGACGCAATCTTGTGGGGCCCCCATGTTAAGAATCGGTGTCGAGGAGCTAATGTGGCCTACCTTCACCACCTGGGGGCGGCCCGTTAGGAAGTCCAGGACCCAGTTGCATAGGGAGGAGTTCAGTCCCAGGGCTGTGAGCTTTGTGGTGAACATAGAAGGCACTATGGTATTGACGGCTGAGCTGTAGTCGATGAACAGCATCCTCACATATGCATTCCTTTTATCCAGGTGGGTGAAGGGAAGTGTGCAGTGCAATGGCGATTGTGTTATCCATGGATCTGTTCACCGACTATGCGAATTGGAGAGGGTTGAGTGTGTTGGGGAGGGAGGAAGTGAGGTGGTCTTTGACTAGCCTCTCGAAACACTTCATGATGACGGAAGTGAATGCTACGGGTCGGTAGTCATTCAGTTCAGTTACTTCATCTTTCTTGTGCACAGGGATGATAGTGGACATCTTGAAGCAGGTGGGGATAGCTGCCTGAGCTAGAGAGAGATGGAACATGTCGTAAACACAACAGCCAGCTGGTCTGCACATGCTCTGAGGGCACAGCTAGGGATGCCCTCTGGGCTGGCAGCCTTGTGAGGGTTAACACGTTGTAATGACTGACATACGTCCTTCATGAATACCATGAGTACGTAGACCTCATTCTCCTCAGCGGTTCTCCTCAGCGGCTCTCCTCGGCCGCTTGGAGTCGTTGTTGTGTTCGAAACGTGAGAAAAAAGGCGTTTAGCTCATCCGTCAGGGCGAAGGCACTGAGAAACACCTTGGCTACTAAGTATACATTGTAAGCAGGTTCTAACGATGACCTTAACGCTATGAATGCTCTGGGAAACGAGGCTCTGGCTAAAGGAAAGAATGCTGGTCAGTTGCTCATACTGGGCTGTAATGAAGGCCAGTAAATCTCTGACATGCAGCAGGGATTCATCCACTGTTATCAATTTACAACTAATACCTCAATTGGTCATGTAATATTTTACTTTCCTGAGAAGTGTTGAATGGAATCACATAAACGCTTGTGCTCTGGCACTATTACCCCTATAGCCAGGGTCGGGGAGTAACTGATTACATGTGGACAGTTACATGTAATCTGATTCCAAAAGTCTGTAACTGTAATCAGTTACTTTACCAGCAAAATATTGTAATCAGATTACAGATACTTTTGAAAAACTAGATTACTCATTGGATTACTTTTAAATTCAGAAAGGATTTTTTGTTGTTGTGAAAAACACATTTCTGTTTTCTCAATGACATTAAATTCAGCATTGCAAAAAGGCACAAGTTTAAGTTTGTTCCGCCTGAGCGAGTGTGACTACAAGTCAGAGACCACTATGATGATGCGTTTCATGGATCCTTTTTGTCTTCTTCTAATGCCTCTTAAAGGGAAAGTAATCAAAAAAAGTAACTGAAAGTAATCAGATTACGTTACTGCGTTTGGGTAATCCAAAAGTTACTTTACCGATTTAACATTTTGCACAGGTAACTAACTTGTAACTGTAAGGGATTATATTTAGAAAGTAACCTACCCGACGCTGCCCATAGCAGCCATACTTAAACCAAACACTGCCGTGTGTCTGAGTGTGTGTTCCAGGCCTGCCTCTTAGCCTAGTTTTAGAGTGATAAACATCTTTCTGAGGCTAATAGGCCTACTTCCACAGTGTCTTCTATTCTCCTGGGATGTGTTGTTCCAGTCCTAGTTTTCTCCTTTATGTGACTGCCAAAACTGCCAAACATACCCTACTTCCCTCATTCTCTCTCTCTCTCTCTCTCTCTCTCTCTGTAACACGCAATCAGAAACTCTCACTGGTGTCTTGTTAATTACATACACACACACAGAGAGAGACAAAGAAACACAGAGACAGAGAGACACAGAAACACAAAGAGAGAGAGACAGAGAGAGACAGATGATAGGTTACACAGGGCTATAAAGAGGGGGAAAGGGGTGGAAGGCAGTGAAGTAGAGGGAGAGAGAGACAGAGATAGATAACTGACATGATAGGTTACACAGGTCTATGAAGAGGGGGAAAGAGGTGGAAGGCAGTGAGGGAGAGAGGTAGTGAGGGAGAGAGGGAGAGAGGTAGTGAGGGAGAGAGGTAGTGAGGTAGTGAGGTAGTGAGGGAGAGGGGTAGTGAGGTAGAGAGGTAGTGAGGGAGAGATATAGTGAGGTAGAGAGGTAGTGAGGGAGAGAGGTAGAGAGAGAGAGAAGTAGTGAGGGAGATAGGTAGAGAGGGAGAGAGGTAGAGAGGTAGTGAGGGAGAGAGGTAGAGAGAGAGAGAAGTAGAGAGATAGTGAGGGAGAGAGGGAGATAGGTAGAGAGGGAGAGAGGGAGAGAGGTAGAGAGGGAGAGAGGCAGTGAGGGAGAGAGGCAGTGAGGTAGAGAGGGAGAGAGGCAGAGAGGCAGAGAGAGACAGATATGATAGGTTACACAGGGCTATAAAGAGGGGGAAAGGGGTGGAAGGCAGTGAAGTAGAGGGAGAGAGAGACAGAGATAGATAACTGACATGATAGATTACACAGGTCTATGAAGAGGGGGAAAGGGGTGGAAGGCAGTGAGGGAGAGAGGTAGTGAGGTAGAGAGGGAGGGAGGTAGTGAGGGAGAGAGGTAGTGAGGGAGAGAGGGAGAGAGGTAGTGAGGGAGAGAGGTAGTGAGGGAGAGAGGGAGAGAGGTAGTGAGGTAGTGAGGTAGAGAGGTAGTGAGGTAGTGAGGGAGAGAGGTAGTGAGGGAGAGAGGTAGTGAGGGAGAGAGGTAGTGAGGTAGTGAGGTAGTGAGGGAGAGAGGTAGTGAGGGAGAGAGGGAGAGAGGTAGTGAGGTAGTGAGGGAGAGAGGTAGTGAGGGAGAGAGGTAGTGAGGTAGTGAGGGAGAGAGGTAGTGAGGGAGTGAGGGAGTGAGGTAGTGAGGGAGAGAGGTAGTGAGGGAGAGAGGTAGTGAGGGAGAGAGGTAGTGAGGTAGTGAGGGAGTGAGGGAGAGAGGTAGTGAGGGAGAGAGGTAGTGAGGTAGAGAGGTAGTGAGGTAGAGAGGTAGTGAGGGAGAGCGGTAGTGAGGTAGTGAGGGAGAGAGGTAGTGAGGGAGAGAGGTAGTGAGGGAGAGAGGGAGAGAGGTAGTGAGATAGTGAGGGAGAGAGGTAGTGAGGTAGTGAGGGAGAGAGGTAGTGAGGTAGTGAGGGAGAGAGGTAGTGAGGTAGAGAGGTAGTGAGGGAGAGATGTAGTGAGGTAAAGAGGTAGTGAGGGAGAGAGGTAGTGAGGTAGAGAGAGAGAGAAGTAGTGAGGTAGAGAGGTAGTGAGGGAGAGAGGGAGATAGGTAGTGAGGTAGAGAGGTAGAGAGGGAGAGAGGGAGAGAGGTAGTTAGGTAGTGAGGTAGTGAGGGAGAGAGGTAGTGAGGGAGAGAGGTAGTGAGGTAGTGAGGGAGGGAGGTAGTGAGGGAGAGAGGTAGTGAGGGAGAGAGGGAGAGAGGTAGTGAGGGAGAGAGGTAGTGAGGGAGAGAGGGAGAGAGGTAGTGAGGTAGTGAGGGAGAGAGGTAGTGAGGTAGAGAGGTAGTGAGGGAGAGATGTAGTGAGGTAGAGAGGTAGTGAGGGAGAGAGGTAGTGAGGTAGAGAGAGAGAGAAGTAGTGAGGTAGAGAGGTAGTGAGGGAGATAGGCAGTGAGGTAGAGAGGGAGTGAGTTAGTGAGTTAGTGAGGTAGTGAGGTAGTGAGGGAGAGAGGTAGTGAGGTAGTGAGGGAGAGAGGGAGAGAGGTAGTGAGGTAGTGAGGGAGAGAGGTAGTGAGGGAGAGAGGTAGTGAGGGAGAGATGTAGTGAGGTAGAGAGGTAGTGTGGGAGAGAGGTAGTGAGGTAGAGAGAGAGAGAAGTAGTGAGGTAGAGAGGTAGTGAGGGAGAGAGGGAGATAGGTAGAGAGGGAGAGAGGGAGAGAGGGAGAGAGGTAGAGAGGTAGTGAGGTAGAGAGGCAGTGAGGTAGAGAGGGAGTGAAGTAGTGAGGTAGTGAGGTAGTGAGGTAGAGAGGGAGAGAGTGTGCGATAGAGATCTAAGGAATCCATTTAATCCATGTCACCCTGGCTTTCGCAGCTCCTGCCCTCCGAAAATGTGTTTTTAATAACAAACTGGGAAATATGAAACAGAGAGAGAGAGAGAGGGAGAGAGAGGGAGAGATTATACCTTAAATAATCAATTAGAAATGCTTTGGCTGAGATCAGGGCACAAGCCTGGCTGGCTGAATAGCTGCACTAGGGCGTCAAGGATAGAGGGAAAGGAGGAGAGGGTAAAAACAGATAGGAAGGGGAGAGAAGGAGGCAGTGGGGAGGGGGAAAGGAGGCCATGAAGGATAGGAGGAGGGGGCGGAGGCGGAGGAAAAGGAGAGCAATATGCCCATGGAAGGAGTGAATAAGTGAGGGAGCCGTAAGAAGGGATGTGGAGGGGTGGAGGGGAGACGGGAAGGAGATGGGAACAGGCCAAGGGAAGGCAGAACAGAGCAGTAGCAGAATGAGAAACAGGGTAACATATAACAGGCTAGGGTCCTTTCAGCATGCATGCCCGTGTGTTAAAGCTCTCAGTCAGATCACTCCACTCCTGGGTTCAACTACTATTTGACATCTTTAAAATACTGTTTCTGTGCTTAATTGAGCTTTCCTGATGTAATGGAACTAATAAAAAGGTCTCAAAAGTCCAAACCACGCCCATCTCCCATAGGCAAAGCAAACCCTCAAAGTATTTAAAACGATTTCAAATAGTATTTGAACCCAGGTCTGCTCCTCCTCCACTCCGTACTCAAGGTTGCATACTGAGGCTCCGTGCCTGCCCTCGACTGGTGGTACTTAGTTTGAGGATGTTTCTTCTTAGGATACCGACGGCCCTGTCACAGATACTGTTAATACACAGACCTACCACGGGTGTCACGACACACATTAGCTAGCTAATTACCCATTAGCGATTATCTTTCTTAGAGATCAGTGCTCCTCTGATTAGAGTCTATGCAAGACCAAATGCATTTGATTCATTCTTAGTAGTATGCTAATGTGAACATTGTAACTGAGTTTTAACGTTAGTCAATTGGTCCACCTATTAGTTAACAATCATACACATTTCTTATGTACATTAGCATTAAGTTATTTCAATCAAAAAAACTTTTATTGGTCGCATACATATATTTTATTGGTCGCATACACATATTTTGCAGATGTTATCACAGGAATAGTGATTACGGTTCAGGGCACGGTACTGGGCGGAGGCCGACTAGTGGTGACTATTTAACAGTCTGGAGATAGAAGCTGTTTTCCAGTCTCTCGGTCCCAGCTTTGATGCACCTGTACTGACCTCACCTTCTAGATGATGACGGTGTGAACAGGCTGTGGCTGAGGTCCTTGATGAACTTCTTGGCCTCTCTATGACACCTGATGCCGTAGACGTCCTGGAGGACAGGCAGTGGGCCCCCAGTGATGCGTTGGGCTGACCGTACTGCCCTCTAGAGCCCTGTGGTTGCGGATGGTGCAGTTGTCGTACCAGGCGGTAATACAGCCCAACAGCCCAGGATGCTCTCGATTGTGCATATGTAGAAGTTTGTGAGGGTCTTAGGTGCCAAGCCATATTTCTTCATAAGTGAACAGGAAGTACAGGAGGGGACTGTGCACGCACCCTTGGGGCCCTCGTGTTGCAGGGGTTCAAAATAGTCATAGAAATGTGTCATTTTTTTTGAAAATAGGTAAACTACGTGATTTGTGTAGATCCGATGATTAAAAACAATTAAATGGCGGGGGCTTGTCTAATATGCGCGTTTGGGTCACTAATGGCTGTAAGCGAACCAGTGATGCGCGTTTGGGTCACTAATGGCTGTAAGCGAACCAGTGATGCGCGTTTGGGTCACTAATGGCTGTAAGCGAACCAGTGATGCGCGTTTGGAGCAATACTGTCTGTATACCAATGCTCGAGCCTGGGCTCAGCCAGTCGTTCACATAACAGAATGCAGCACACGACTAAAGAGAAAAGAGACAACCGACTTGCTAGTTATGGCATCAGCGAGCGCACTGGAAAGACAGTTACAACACTAGCACGTCCCCTGAACGACAACGAAGAGAAGATAGGTGAGAAGCCTGGAGGGTGAGAAGCCTGGAGGGTGAGAAGCCTGGAAGGTGAGAAGCCTGGAGGGTGAGAAGCCTGGAAGGTGAGAAGCCTGGAAGGTGAGAAGCCTGGAAGGTGAGAAGCCTGGAGGGTGAGAAGCCTGGAAGGTGAGAAGCCTGGAGGGTGAGAAGCCTGGAGGGTGAGAAGCCTGGAGGGTGAGAAGCCTGGAAGGTGAGACGCCTGGAGGGTGAGACGCCTGGAAGGTGAGAAGCCTGGAGGGTGAGAAGCCTGGGAGGTGAGAAGCCTGGAAGATGAGAAGCCTGGAGGGTGAGAAGCCTGGATGGTGAGAAGCCTGGAGGGTGATGAAGCCTGGAGGGTGAGAAGCCTGGAGGGTGATGAAGCCTGGAGGGTGATGAAGGGTACTTCATGAGCTGGAACCGAAAAACAACTGGCATTTGGAAAGTTTGAAGTGGAACAAGAATTGTTAGCATTGTTAAGTATCTTCCTACAGTAAGTTAGCTGGATCGAATTCTCTGTTAGCGAGGCAGAGAAATGTTTATCAACATTAGCTTGAAAATAAAGGAGAGCCGCACACTCTAGGAGCTTATATCCAACGTTTCGACAGACAAGCTGTCTTCATCAGGGTATAATCAAATCAAATCAAGTTTATTTTATATAGCCCTTTGTACATCAGCTAATATCTCGAAGTGCTGTACAGAAACCCAGCCTAAAACCCCAAACAGCAAGCAATGCAGGTGTAGAAGCACGGTGGCTAGGAAAAACTCCCTAGAAAGGCCAAAACCTAGGAAGAAACCTAGAGAGGAACCAGGCTATGAGGGGTGGCCAGTCCTCTTCTGGCTGTGCCGGGTGGAGATTATAACAGAACATGGCCAAGATGTTCAAATGTTCATAAATGACCAGCATGGTCAAATAATAATCAGGAGTAAATGTCAGTTGGCTTTTCATAGCCAATCATTAAGAGTATCTCTACCGCTCCTGCGGTCTCTAGAGAGTTGAAAACAGCAGGTCTGGGACAGGTAGCACGTCCGGTGGACAGGTCAGGGTTCCATAGCCGCAGGCAGAACAGTTGAAACTGGAACAGCAGCAAGGCCAGGTGGACTGGGGACAGCAAGGAGTCATCATGCCCGGTAGTCCTGACGCATGGTCCTAGGGCTCAGGTCCTCCGAGAGAGAGAAAGAAAGAGAGAAGGAGAGAATTAGAGAGAGCATACTTAAATTCACACAGGACACCGGATAAGACAGGAGAAGTACTCCAGATATAACCAACTGACCCTAGCCCCCCGACACATAAACTACTGCAGCATAAATACTGGAGGCTGAGACAGGAGGGGTCAGGAGACACTGTGGCCCCATCCGATGATACCCCCAGACAGGGCCAAACAGGAAGGATATAACCCCACCCACTTTGCCAAAGCACAGCCCCCGCACCACTAGAGGGATATCTTCAACCACCAACTTACAATCCTGAGACAAGGCCGAGTATAGCCCACAAAGATCTCCACCACAGCACAAACCAAGGGGGGGCGCCAACCCAGACAGGAAGATCACGTCAGTAACTCAACCCATTCACTGACGCACCCCTCCTAGGGACGGCATGAAAGAGCACCAGTAAGCCAGTGACTCAGCCCCTGTAATAGGGTTAGAGGCAGAGAATCCCAGTGGAGAGAGGGGAACCGGCCAGGCAGAGACAGCAAGGGCGGTTCGTTGCTCCAGAGCCTTTCCGTTCACCTTCACACTCCTGGGCCAGACTACACTCAATCATATGACCTACTGAAGAGATAAGTCTTCAGTAAAGACTTAAAGGTTGAGACCGAGTCTGCGTCTCTCACATGGGTAGGCAGACCATTCCATAAAAATGGAGATCTATAGGAGAAAGCCCTGCCTCCAGCTGTTTGCTTAGAAATTCTAGGGACAATTAGGAGGCCTGCGTCTTGTGACCATAGCGTACGTGTAGGTAGGTACGGCAGGACCAACTCGGAAAGATAGGTAGGAGCAAGCCCATGTAACGCTTTATAGGTTAACAGTAAAACCTTGACATCAGCCCTTGCCTTAACAGGAAGCCAGTGTAGGGAAGCTAGCACTGGAGTAATATGATCAAATTTCTTGGTTCTAGTCAGGATTCTAGCAGCCGTATTTAGCACTAACTGAAGTTTATTTAGTGCTTTATCCGGGTGGCCGGAAAGTACAAACACTGCAGGGTGACTCGTTTATATAGTGTCAAAAGACACACACAGGTCTGTAATCATGGCCAAGAGTGGCCTAATATCATTGGTAAATTCTCAAATATTAAAATGGCGTACAAAGAACAGCATACAAAAAACATTAGCTGACTTAGCTGATCAGTTTATGGTGAAAAGTATAATCAGATGAACGTAACATTGCCGTTCCTCAAGTTATACCGTTGCTCCCTGAACCCTGGACATCTGTGTGATGTTAGTAGTTAGTTCATTAGCTAGCTAACTAGTTGTCATTAACTATTTTTTGTTGTTTTTTTTGTTGAATTTTACCCCCTTTTCTCTCCAATTTCGTGGTATCCAATTGTTAGTAATTACTATCTTGTCTCATCGCTACAACTCCCGTACGGTCTCGGGAGAGACGAAGGTCGAAAGCCAAGCTAGCTAACTAGGGGAAAGATAAGCTAACTAGTTATCTATGAACTAATGTTTTCCCTCTGTGGTTAATTTTCAGAATGAGAGAATTAGGTGAAAATGAGGCGTTGCTTGTTAATCAAGTGGATTCAGGGATCAAGTGTAGCTGGAGCTGGACCTGGCTTAAATAGAGGTGAATGAAACACCACACACTTTCCCTCTTTCAATACAGTGGATAAAAGGGGTATGCCAGGTGTACTCTCTGCCTGAAAGAGATCAATTATGCCAACAAAGGGCATCATGCTCTGCTGGCACATTGTAGAATCAAATCAAATCAAATGTATTTATATAGCCCTTCTTACATCAGCTGATATATCAAAGTGCTGTACAGAAACCCAGCCTAAAACAGATGTCCACAGGCAGAAAGTGTATAATATGATGTGTAGCCCAAAGATATTGCTTTTGTTGTGTTGAACTTGACAGTAACACTTGTGTGTGAGTGAGGGGGGGGGGTTGTTAAATTTTTTACTCAGTGAACGTTATTTTTGCACACATGTAGCCTTGTGCACTTGATCGATGTCTATAGTGGCCACTATAATAGAGCAATAATAGAATGCCTGTTTGTTTCATTCTATTTCTACTTTAAGAAGTTTTTTTCCCAAATGCAATGTTTAGATGTGTGTGGTCACAAGCGTTCTATTATAAAGGCTGTCATGGCTAACTGCAATAATAGTGAATTGTTTTTCCTCAAGACTTGAGATTTGCAGTAAAGTCTAGGTAACAAATAACATTGGATTGTTTTCTTTAAGTTTTTTAGCTGTGAGTTAGGTTCACATTAACCACTTTTTATTTTACACACAGACACTGATCATGTAGATCATATTCTTTGTTGTTTAATTAGTTAAAACATACATTTCAAGAAGGGATCCAGTCTAAAAGTCACTAGAAATTAGCATTTTAAAGCAAAATAATATATATTTTTATTTTATTTTTTTATTATATATATTTCTTTTGCAAGTTTCAGTACAAAATCAATGTCCCCTTTTTTGGTCCCTCACCAGTTTGCATCCCTGCTGTTGAGGATCAACATAGCGGAGGTGTTGTTTACTACCTTCACCACCTGGGAGGCGACCCGTCAGGAAGTCCAGGACCCAGTTGCACAGGGCGGGGTTCAGACCCAGGGCCTCAAGCTTAATGACGAGCTTGGAGAATAGTATGGTGTTGAAGGCTGAGCTGTAGTCAATGAACAGCATTCTGACATAGGTATTCCTCTTGTCCAGATGGGATAGGGCAGTGTGCAGTGTGATTGGTCGATTGCGTCATCCGTGGATCTGTTGGGGCGGTATGCAATGTTATTTTTCCTAAACTAATGGACTATTACACACAGAGTAGGACATACAGTAGAAGGTCAGTAATACAGCCGTAGAACAAGATGCTGGATAGAACACCTCATGACGCCGGGGCTGTTATATTTAGTTAAGTACTAAAGTGGTAACACTATCTGGTTAATATATCATATACACCTCAGGTTGGTCGTCCATGTAATATTGATGTGTTGAGGACCGTCGGACCGCCCGAGCGATTTGTGTGTGTGTGTGTGTGACCAATCGTCGCAGGGCAATGACAAGAGTAATACGTGGAAATGGAGCTCATTTCCCTCCGACAGGCAAGGGCACACTGATGACAGATCTGTGGTCCCTCTGCATCGCTCTGCGCAATGCAACGCCCCTCTCTCTCTCTGGGTGCGTCCAAAAAAAAACACCTTAAGCCCTATATAGCGCACTACTTTTGACTAGACCCCGCAGTGCACTACCAAGGGAATAGGGCGCCATCTGGGATGTAGTCTCTCTCTGTGTAATGAAAGCAGGAATCATGTTCAGAATTGTTCCCGCTCTCTGCTTCCCAACACACCTCATTACTCTGAGTTCATTAACAACCCTTTAACTCTTGTTACAGTGGCTTGCGAAAGTATTCACCCCCTTGGCATTTTTCCTATTTTTGTTGCCTTACAACCTGGAATTAAAATGGATTTTTTGGGGGGGGTTTGTATCATTTGATTTACACAACATGCCTACCACTTTGAAGATGCAAAATATGTTTTCTTGTGAAACAAACAAGAAATAAGCCAAAAAAACTGAACACTTGAGTGTGCATAACTATTCACCCCCCCAAAGTCAATACTTTGTAGAGCCACGTTTTGCAGCAATTACAGCTGCAAGTTTCTTGGGGTATGTCTCTATAGGCTGGGCACATCTAGCCACTGGGATCTCTGCCCATTCTTCAAGGCAAAACTGCTCCAGCTCCTTCAAGTTGGAAGGGTTCCACTGATGTACAGCAATCTTTAAGTCATACCACAGATTCTCAATTGGATTGAGGTCTGGGCTTTGACTAGGCCATTCCAAGACATTTAAATGTTTCTCCTTAAACCACTTGAGTGTTGCATTAGCAGTATGCTTAGGGTCATTGTCCTGCTGGAAGGTGAACCTCCATCTCAGTCTCAAATCTCTTGAAGACTGAAACAGGTTTCCCTCAAGAATTTCCCTGTATTTAGCGCCATCCATCATTCCTTCAATTCTGACCAGTTTCCCAGTCCCTGCCGATGAAATGGTGTTCTCGGGGTGATGAGAGGTGTTGGGTTTGCGCCAGACATAGCATTTTCCTTGATGGCCAAAAAGCTCAATTTTAGTCTCATCTGACCAGAGTACCTTCTTCCATATGTTTGGGGAGTCTCCCACATGCCTTTTGGCGAACACCAAGCGTGTTTGCTTATTTTTTTCTTTACGCGATCGCTTTTTTCTGGCCACTCCTCCATAAAGCCCAGCTCTGTGGAGTGTATGGCTTAATGTGGTCCTATGGACAGATACTCCAATCTCCACTGTGGAGCTTTGCAGCTCCTTCAGGGTTATCTTTGTTCTCTTTGTTGCCTTTCTGATTAATGCCCTCCTTGCCTGGTCCGTGGGTTTTGGTGGGTGGCCCTCTCTTGGCAGGTTTGCTGTAGTGCCATATTCTTTCCATTTTTTAATAATGGATTTAATGGTGCTCCGTGGGATGTTCAAAGTTTGGGATTTGTTTTTATAACCCAACCCTGATCTGTACTTCTCCACAACTTTGTCCCTAACCTGTTTGGAGAGCTCCTTGGTCTTCATGGTGCCGCTTGCTTAGTGGTGGTGCAGACTCGTGGGCCTTTCAGAACAGGTGTATATATACTGAGATCATGTGACAGATCATGTGACACTTAGATTGCACACAGGTGGACTTTATTTAACTAATTATGGGACTTCTGAAGGTAATTGGTTGCACCAGATCTTATTTAGGGGCTTCATAGCAAACATTTTGTAATTTTTTTTGAAACAAATCATTTTTTAAATTTCACTTCATCAATTTGGACTATTTTGTGTATGTCCATTACATGAAATCCAAATTAAAATATATTTAAATTATAGGATTATTATAGCAAAAAGCCAAGGGGGATGAATACTTTTGCAAGGCGCTGTATGTGTTGCCCGTTTGATACTGAAAGGGGTTCACCTAGGGGTCATGATAGGGGCTGTACCAAATGTTTGATGTGTTTATAATAATTGATTATGCTCATGTTGTACATTTATAGGATCCTAGACTACAGATTAACAATATATATATATACATTATGAGGTTTAATATTGTTTCACAGTATTGTGGTCTCTCTGCCTCTTATGAAGAAACAGTCTGAGACTGTGTGACTGTGAAGACAGAACTCTGCAGGGGAGTGTAAGAGATAAGAGATTAGTTAGACATTCCACTATAAATCAACTTGGACATTTACTGCTAAGCTTTTAGATAGCTATATAAACAACAGTTTTAGTGTTGAGTAGGCATGGTTTTGGTCTCAGGAGTAGAAGATAATGACGTAGGCAGTGACATCACTAGGGCTGGACTTTGGGTTTAATAAAATAACTTGGGACCTTTTCTCTCTGTCATGATGAACCTCTCACTCTGACTCTCTGTCATGATGACCCTCTCACTCTGGCTCTCTGTCATGATAACCCTCGCACTCTGGCTCTCTATCATGATAACCCTCCCACTCTGGCTCTCTATCATGATAACCCTCTCACTCTGGCTCTCTATCATGATAACCCTCCCACTCTGGCTCTCTATCATGATAACCCTCTCACTATGGCTCTCTGTCATGATGACCCTCTCACTCTGGCTCTCTATCATGATAACCCTCCCACTCTGGCTCTCTATCATGATAACCCTCTCACTCTGGCTCTCTATCATGATAACCCTCTCACTCTGGCTCTCTATCATGATAACCCTCTCACTCTGGCTCTCTATCATGATAACCCTCTCACTCTGGCTCTCTATCATGATGACCCCCTCACTCTGGCTCTCTATCATGATAACCCTCCCACTCTGGCTCTCTATCATGATAACCCTCTCACTCTGGCTCTCTATCATGATAACCCTCTCACTCTGGCTCTCTATCATGATAACCTTCTCACTCTGGCTCTCTATCATGATAACCCTCTCACTCTGGCTCTCTATCATGATAACCCTCTCACTCTGGCTCTCTGTCATGATGACCCTCTCACTCTGGCTCTCTGTCATGATGACCCCCTCACTCTGGCTCTCTGTCATGATGACCCTCTCACTCTGGCTCTCTATCATGATAACCCTCTCACTCTGGCTCTCTGTCATGATAACCCCCTCACTCTGGCTCTCTGTCATGATGACCCCCTCACTCTGGCTCTCTGTCATGATGACCCTCTCACTCTGGCTCTCTATCATGATGACCCCCTCACTCTGGCTCTCTATCATGATAACCCTCCCACTCTGGCTCTCTATCATGATAACCCTCTCACTCTGGCTCTCTATCATGATAACCCTCTCACTCTGGCTCTCTATCATGATAACCTTCTCACTCTGGCTCTCTATCATGATAACCCTCTCACTCTGGCTCTCTATCATGATAACCCTCTCACTCTGGCTCTCTGTCATGATGACCCTCTCACTCTGGCTCTCTGTCATGATGACCCCCTCACTCTGGCTCTCTGTCATGATGACCCTCTCACTCTGGCTCTCTATCATGATAACCCTCTCACTCTGGCTCTCTGTCATGATAACCCCCTCACTCTGGCTCTCTGTCATGATGACCCCCTCACTCTGGCTCTCTGTCATGATGACCCTCTCACTCTGGCTCTCTATCATGATAGCCCTCTCACTCTGGCTCTCTGTCATGATAACCCTCTCACTCTGGCTCTCTGTCATGATGACCCCCTCACTCTGGCTCTCTGTCATGATGACCCTCTCACTCTGGCTCTCTATCATGATAACCCTCTCACTCTGGCTCTCTGTCATGATGACCCTCTCACTCTGGCTCTCTGTCATGATGACCCTCTCACTCTGGCTCTCTGTCATGATGACCCCCTCACTCTGGCTCTGTCATGATGACCCCCTCACTCTGGCTCTCTGTCATGATAACCCTCTCACTCTGGCTCTCTCTCATGATGACCCTCTCACTCTGGCTCTCTATCATGATAACCCTCTCACGCTGGCTCTCTCACAGTTCCTTACTTCACACAGACAGACAGGCTGGAGATGGGCATCATTCATATGCTGTGGCAGAACAACCACACACACATACAAGCACAGACAGATGCACATACACACAGACTCACACACACATATACACCCCAGCCTCTAGTGGTCTGAGAGAATTTTCTAGAGCAGAGATAGACTAAACACAATGTTGTAAGCTATAAGCAAAGGCCTTATGCTCTGCTGTAGTGATGTACTACTCTGCTGTAGATATGTACTACTCTGCTGTAGTGATGTACTACTCTGCTGTAGATATGTACTACTCTGCTGTAGTGATGTACTACTCTGCTGTAGTGATGTACTACTCTGCTGTAGTGATGTACTACTCTGCTGTAGATATGTACTACTCTGCTGTAGTGATGTACTACTCTGCTGTAGATATGTACTACTCTGCTGTAGTGATGTACTACTCTGCTGTAGTGATGTACTACTCTGATGTAGATATGTACTACTCTGCTGTAGTGATGTACTACTCTGCTGTAGTGATGTACTACTCTGCTGTAGATATGTACTACTCTGCTGTAGTGATGTACTACTCTGCTGTAGATATGTACTACTCTGCTGTAGTGATGTACTACTCTGATGTAGATATGTACTACTCTGCTGTAGTGATGTACTACTCTGCTGTAGATATGTACTACTCTGCTGTAGATATGTACTACTCTGCTGTAGTGATGTACTACTCTGCTGTAGTGATGTACTACTCTGCTGTAGTGATGTACTACTCTGCTGTAGATATGTACTACTCTGCTGTAGTGATGTACTACTCTGCTGTAGATATGTACTACTCTGCTGTAGTGATGTACTACTCTGCTGTAGTGATGTACTACTCTGCTGTAGATATGTACTACTCTGCTGTAGTGATGTACTACTCTGCTGTAGATATGTACTACTCTGCTGTAGTGATGTACTACTCTGCTGTAGATATGTACTACTCTGCTGTAGATATGTACTACTCTGCTGTAGTGATGTACTACTCTGATGTAGATATGTACTACTCTGCTGTAGTGATGTACTACTCTGCTGTAGATATGTACTACTCTGCTGTAGATATGTACTACTCTGCTGTAGATATGTACTACTCTGCTGTAGTGATGTACTACTCTGCTGTAGATATGTACTACTCTGCTGTAGATATGTACTACTCTGCTGTAGTGATGTACTACTCTGCTGTAGATATGTACTACTCTGCTGTAGATATGTACTACTCTGCTGTAGTGATGTACTACTCTGCTGTAGTGATGTACTACTCTGCTGTAGATATGTACTACTCTGCTGTAGTGATGTACTACTCTGCTGTAGATATGTACTACTCTGCTGTAGTGATATACTACTCTGCTGTAGTGATGTACTACTCTGCTGTAGTGATGTACTACTCTGCTGTAGTGATGTACTACTCTGCTGTAGATATGTACTACTCTGCTGTAGTGATGTACTACTCTGCTGTAGTGATGTACTACTCTGCTGTAGAGATGTACTACTCTGCTGTAGAGATGTTCTACTCTGCTGTAGAGATGTACTACTCTGCTGTAGATATGTACTACTCTGCTGTAGATATGTACTACTTCAAACATTCTGTTGTCATGGTTCCATGTAGAGCCATAATAACACTACAACACAACATACAGTCAAAGTAAATAGCTCCTTCTGGTATCCACTCTACCCAATCACTGTGTGTGTGTGTGTGTGTGTGTGTGTGTGTGTGTGTGTGTGTGTGTGTGTGTGTGTGTGTGTGTGTGTGTGTGTGTGTGTGTGTGTGTGTGTGTGTGTGTGTGTGTGTGTGTGTGTGGATCATCACACATTGTACTGTCAGGCTGTTTCTACTCTGAGTGCATTAGAGGCACCAACAGTAACATAACAGACATGACATACTGTAACATAACAGACATGACATACAGTAACATAACAGACATGACATGCAGTAACATAACAGACATGACATACAGTAACATAACAGACATGACATACTGTAACATAACAGACATGACATACTGTAACATAACAGACATGACATACTGTAACATAACAGACATGACATACTGTAACATAACAGACATGACATACTGTAACATAACAGACATGACATACTGTAACATAACAGACATGACATACAGTAACATAACAGACATGACATACAGTAACATAACAGACATGACATACTGTAATATAACAGACATGACATACAGTAACATAACAGACATGACATAATGTAACATAACAGACATGACATAATGTAACATAACAGACATGACATAATGTAACATAACAGACATGACATACAGTAACATAACAGACATGACATACTGTAACATAACAGACATGACATACTGTAACATAACAGACATGACATACAGTAACATAACAGACATGACATATTGTAACATAACAGACATGACATACAGTAACATAACAGACATGACATACTGTAATATAACAGACATGACATACTGTAACATAACAGACATGACATACTGTAATATAACAGACATGACATACTGTAACATAACAGACATGACATACTGTAATATAACAGACATGACATACTGTAACATAGCAGACATGACATACTGTAACATAACAGACATAACCTATTGTAACATAACAGACATGACCTATTGTAACATAACAGACATGACATACTGTAACATAACAGACATGACATACTGTAACATAATAGCCATGAAATACTGTAACATAACAGACATGACATACTGTAACATAACAGACATGCCATGCTGTAACATAACAGACATGACATACTGTAACATAACAGACATGACATACTGTAACATAACAGACATGACATACTGTAACATAACAGACATGCCATGCTGTAACATAACAGACATGACATACTGTAACATAACAGACATGACCTATTGTAACATAACAAACATGACATACTGTAACATAACAGACATGACATACTGTAACATAACAGACATGACATACTGTAACATAACAGACATGACATACTGTAACATAACAGACATGACATACTGTAAAATAGCAAACATGAGCTTAATTAAAGATCCCAGAAATGTTCCATGCGCAAAAAAAATGTGTATTTCTTTCAAATTTTATGCACAAATTTGTTTACATCCTGGTTAGTGAGCAGTTCTCCTTTGCCAAGATAATCCATACACCTGACAGGTGTGGCATATCAAGAAGCTGATTAAACAGCATGACCATTACACAGGTGCACCTTGTGCTGGGGGACTGTAAAAGGCCATTCTAAAATGTGTAGTTTTGTCACACAACACAATGCCACAGATGTCTCAACTTTTGAGGGAACTTGGCATGCTGAATGTTCATTTCTCTACCATAACCTGCCACCAACATCGTTTTAGAGAATTTGGCAGTACGTCCAACTGGCCTCACAACCGCAGACCACGTGTAACCACGCCAGCCCAGGACCTCCACATGCGGCTTCTTCACCTCCGGGATCGTCTGACACCAGCCACCCGGACAGCTGATGAAACTGTGGGTTTGCACAACCAAATATTTCTGCACAAACTCAGAAACCGTCTCAGGGAAGCTCATCTGCGTACTCGTCGTCCTCACCAGGGTCTTGACCTGACTGCAGTTCAGCGTAACTGACTTCAGTGGTAAAATGCTCTCCTTCGATGGCCACTGGTACGCTGGAGAAGTGTGCTCTTCACGGATGAAGCCCGGATTCAATTGTACCTGGCAGGTGGCAGCGTGTATGGTGCCATGTGGGTGAGCGGTTTGCTGTGCAAAGCTGTCATCAAGGTAAAGGGCGGCTACTTCGAAGAATCTAAAATCTAAAATACATTTGGATTTGTTTAACACTTTTTTGGTTACTACATGATTCCATATGTGTTATTTCATAGTTTTGATGTCTTATCTTCTTTGGGCTGCAAGCCCGACGTCGGTACACTTATGACAACAGCCAGGCCAAGTGCAGGGCGCGAAATTCTAAATATATTTTTTAGAAATATTTAACTTTCACACATTAACAAGTCCAATACAGCAAATGAAAGATACACATCTTGTGAATCCAGCCAACATGTCCGATTTTTTAAATGTTTTACAGCGAAAACACCATGTATATTTATGTTAGCTCACCACCAAATACAAAAAAGCACAGACATTTTTCACAGCACAGGTAGCTTGCACAAAACCAACCTAACTAACCAAGAACCAACCAAACTAACCAAGAAACAACTTCATCAGATGACAGTCTTATAACATGTTATACAATAAATCTATGTTTTGTTCGAAAAATGTGCATATTTCAGGTATAAATCATAGTTTTACATTGCACCTGCAATCACAAATAGCACCGAAGCAGCTAGAACAATTACAGAGACCAAATTGCAATACCTAAATACTCATCATAAAACATTTATGAAAAATACATGTTGTACAGCAAATGAAAGACAAACATCTTGTGAATCCAGCCAATATTTCCGATTCTTTAAGTGTTTTACAGCGAAAACACAATATAGCATTATATTAGCTTACTACAATAGCCAACCACACAGCTACATTGATTCAAGGCACGTTAGCGATAGCGAATAAACCAGCAAAAGATATTAATTTCTTCACTAACCTTCTCAAACTTCATCAGATGACAGTCCTATAACATCATATTACACAATACATATATGGTTTGTTCGAAAATGTGCATATTTAGCCGCACAAATCGTGGTTATACAATGTGAATACATAGGCAAAATGCAATAAAAATGTCCGGAGAAATCTTGGAGAGGCACCTAATCTAATCAAATAACTATTCATAAACTTTACTAAAAAATACATGTTGGACAGCAAATTAAAGATAGCTTAGTTCTTAATGCAATCGCCGTGTTAGAATTCTAAAAATAACTTCAGTACGACATCCAGCTTACGTTATAGCGAGACAGCGCCCAAAATCAAAGCGGAAAACACAACGACACATTTTCGACAGAAATAGGAAATAACATCATAAATAGGTCCTACTTTTGTTGAGCTTCCATCAGAATCTTGTACAAGTGGTCCTTTGTCCAGAACAATCGTTGTTTGGATTTAGAATGTCCTTTTTCCCTCTCGAATGAGCAAGCAAAACTTGCCAAGTGGCGCGAAGCTCTCCATCGTCAACAAACTCAGAGAACGGAACACGCCAAAACTCCCGAAAAAATTTCAATAATCTGATTAAACTATATTGAAAAAACATACTTTACGATGATATTGTCACATTTATCAAAAAAAATCAAAGCCGGAGATATTAGGCGTCTATAACAAAAGCTTTTCAGAAGCCAATGCGGAAGTCCTTTCCGCGTCTTCCTGAGCAAAGGAAATTGGGGTCCTGTCATTCCAAGCTCTCTCTTTTGACAATAGAAAGAGCTAGAGACCCCATTTCACCTCTCACAGCCTATTGACATCTAGTGGAAGGCGTATGAAGTGCATGTATACTAATAGATTTCAAGCAAACGATTAGGGAGGCCCTGGAACAGAGCCTCGATTTCAGATTTTTCACTTTCTGACAGGAAGTTTTCAAAATGAGTTCTGTTTTACTCACAGATATAATTCAAACGGTTTTAGAAACTTGAGAGTGTTTTCTATCCAATAGTAATAATAATATGCATATTGTACGAGCAAGAATTGAGTACGAGGCCGTTTGAAATGGGCACCTTTTATCCAAGCTACTCAATACTGCCCCTGCAGCCATAAGAAGTTTAACTATTATTCTACAATGTAGAAAATAGTAAAAATAAAGCAAAACCCTTGAATGAGTACTGTAGGTGTGTCCAAACTTTTGACTGGTACTGCAAATACATAATTTAAATTAGGATAAAAAAACTAAATAATTTGGACGTTTTGAAGCTATAAAAGCGTTTTTAGGTCAAACTCCTCGTTAAGGCCAAGAGGAGACAGTGTGTTGAGCCTGTGGATCCAAAAAGATTCCCTTTGAAGAAGTTTCCTTTCAATGTCCCCTCCCCTGTAACATTTCTATTCCAGTGTATCTCAGAGAACTAATAGCATGTCCAGCTTCTACAAAATGAACAGCAACCAGGTTTTTTGATGGGCAGGCATAAACTACGGACAATGAACATAATTGCCTTTTATCTATGGCAATTTGAATGCATCGAGATACCGTGACGAGATCCTGAGGGTCATTGTCGTCCCATTCATCTGTCACCATCACCTCATGTTTCATCATGATAATGCACAGCCTCATGTCGCAAGGATCTGTACACAATTCTTGGAAGATGTCCCAGTTCTTCCGTGGCCTGCGTGTCACCCATTGAGCATGTTTGGGATGCTCTGGATCAATGTGTATGACAGTGTGTTCCAGTTCCTGCCAATATACAGCAACTTCAACACGGCCATTGAAGAGGAGAGGAACATCAGGCCACAATCAACAGCCTTATCAAATTGGGGTGTACACCAGATACTGACTGGTTTTCTGATCCACAATCTACACACAATACCCCTACTTTCTGACTCATACTGTACTTACCACTTCAACTGCCTTCCTACAGTAGCTCCACCAATAAAGAACTTTACAGACATGTATTGGTCCGGCCATCTACTCAATAGGAAACCCAAAATTTAAAGGGCCGGTGGAAATGAAGGCCTGAGTCTTAGGATGCCTGCCAAATGGCACCCTAGTCCATATAGAGCCCTGGTCAAAAGTAGTGCACTGTATAAGGAATTGGCTGCCGTTTGGAACACATCCATAGTAGTATTCCAGGTCCACTCTGCTGCCACCTTCAATCTCCTGATTTGTGACCTCAGCTCAGAACATCCATTGTAGCTGTCAGCAGAGCATTAGCTCAGAATTACTTTCCCATATTAAAAAAACCCCCGCTGCAGTAGCCACAGCTATGTAGCTACCAACTTCACACAGGGGCACGTACACACAAACACACACACACACAGCACGTCTGGCAAGTCATCAGTAGTAGAGGTCCAGTATAGGTGGAGGGAGGGAGGAAGGAATGAATGAGGGAGGGGGGAAGGAATGGATGAGGCAGGAAGGGATGAGGGAGGGCAGGAGGGAGGGAGGGAGGGAGGGATGGAGGAATGGAGGAATGGATGAGGGAGGAAGGGAGGGAGGGATGGATGAGGGAGGGATGAGGGAGGGTGGAATGGATGAGGGAGGGATGAGGGAGGGAGGAATGGATGTGAGAGGGAGGAAGGGATTATGGAGGGAGGGAGGCATGGATGAGGGATGGAGGAAGGGATGGATGAGAGAGGGAGGAAGGGATGGATGAGGGAGGGAGGGATGGATGAGGCAGGGATGAAGAGTGGGATTAATAAGGCTGTAGAAGTAAAGTGATGATGATGGGACTCGAGGTTTGTTTAATCTTAAACAGCTATCCCTCCTAGGTTTATCTGTAGACTAGGGAACAGAAACAGTCTCTCTGCTCTTCTATCCCTCCTAGGTTTATCTGTAGACTAGGGAACAGAAACAGTCTCTCTGCTCCACTTATGTTAATCTGTGAAGCACAAGCTACAGCCAGGTCAGCACTTTAGAACACTGTTCGATGCTGCTGGATATCCAGGGTTTAATTTTCTGTTGACAGCAACCCAACCACAGCAAGTTACTTCGACAACATTTAATAAGCACACATGAATACAACAGAGAGAGTTGAGTTGAGATGCACTTTGCATGAGTATGCTCTCTCTCCCTCTTTCTCGTTCCCTCTCTCTCTCTCCCCCCCCCCCCCTCTCTCTCTCTCTCTCTCTCTCTCTCTCTCTCTGTGTTGTGAGTTACACGTCAGGGCAGTGCTGTTTTGGTGCGGTGCGGTGTGAATCGTTCACTCAGCACTCCTTAAGTGATTATTTATTTTTTGTGCTTTCCTCCTAACCCCCCATGGCACAGCACCGCCCGGAGCCCAGCCAGCCTGTAAATGATCTGTCAGGAAGAATACAGGGATATAAAGAGAGGAGGACTTGACATGAAAATATAATGAGCGACAGACAGTCCTCTCTTTTTCACAGGGGAGGGTGGGAGGGATGGCGGGAGGGAGGGAGGGACACAGGGCACAGTGTTCCAATCAATATCATCTCCTAATTTAATCACTCAGCCAAAGTAAAACTCCAAGAGAGTATCGCTTTGTTCGCTTAGCAGCCTTAAGCCAGCAAGAAGCAAAGGAGGCTTGAAGGCATTGGTGGGTTTGGTGAGTGGCTAGCTTGAAGGCATGGGTAGATTTGGTGGGTGGCTAGCTTGAAGGCATGGGCAGATTTGGTGAGTGGCTAGCTTGAAGACATGGGTAGATTTGGTGGGTGGCTGGCTGAGAGGCATGGGTAGATTTGGTGGGTGGCTAGCTTGAAGGCATGGGTAGATTTGGTGGGTGGCTAGCTTGAAGGCATGGGTAGATTTGGTGGGTGGCTGGCTGGGAGGCATGGGTAGATTTGGTGGGTGGCTAGCTTGAAGGCATGGGTAGATTTGGTGAGTGGCTGGCTTGAAGGCATGGGTAGATTTGGTGGGTGGCTAGCTTGAAGGCATGGGTAGATTTAGTGAGTGGCTAGCTTGAAGGCATGGGTAGATTTGGTGAGTGGCTAGCTTGAAGGCATGGGTAGATTTGGTGAGTGGCTAGCTTGAAGGCATGGGTAGATTTAGTGAGTGGCTGGCTTGAAGGCATGGGTAGATTTGGTGAGTGGCTAGCTTGAAGGCATGGGTAGATTTAGTGAGTGGCTGGCTTGAAGGCATGGGTAGATTTAGTGAGTGGCTAGCTTGAAGGCATGGGTAGATTTGGTGAGTGGCTGGCTTGAAGGCATGGGTAGATTTAGTGAGTGGCTAGCTTGAAGGCATGGGTAGATTTGGTGAGTGGCTAGCTTGAAGGCATGGGTAGATTTGGTGGGTGGCTAGCTTGAAGGCATGGGTAGATTTGGTGGGTGTCTGGCTGGGAGGCATGTGGGACATCAAGCCCAAAGCAGGGGATTTAAAAAATACTACTAGTCGCCAAAGTTCCAGAGCATGTCTTTAACGTTCCACCCTAATGCACAATGTTACTTTGATCTAAGTCTAGCTCAGGGTTCCCCAACTGGCAGTGAATTTATTTTGCCCCCCAATGTTTTTCAGCAAAAACTATTTATTCAATTTTTTATGTTTTATTATGTCTTATCCCCAAGTGATTTTCATTTTGGAAATCTGTTCCAAATTATTCCCAACCATAAAAGAAAGATAGATCTATGTGATTGTATACAAATGTAAGCAAGGTTTTAAATTATTATGTTTTAATCAAATATTATATCTGTTTGGGCTTCTTGCGGTCAATTTGCCGTCTTCCGGCCCCCTGACTATCCGTTCCAAAAAAATTGGCTGATCTAGTTGATGATCCTCTCAAATTAACCTCTACGGGATCGGTGACCCCCCCCCCCCCCTTGGTTGCGCTAACGTAGGCTAATGTGATTAGCATGAGGTTGAAAGTGACAATGTCACGTTTTCCTTTGTTTTTGTCTTTAGTTAGTATGGTCAGGGCGTGAGTTGGGGTGGGCAGTCTATGTTATGTTTTTCTATGTTGAGGTTTGTCATTTGGCCTGATATGGTTCTCAATCAGAGGCAGGTGTTTTGCATTGTCTCTGATTGGGAACCATATTAAGGTAGCCTGTTTTCACTGTTGGTTTGTGGGTGATTGTTCCTGTTCGTGTGTTCCTGTTTGTTTCTGTGTTCACTAGTTCGGGACTGTAGCTTCGTTGGTTTTTTGTCTGTTTATTGTTTTTGTTCATATTGAGAAGTATTCTAATAAATTATCGATACGCACCACGCTGCACTTTGGTCCTCCTCTCCTTCTACCGACGAAAGACGTTACAGACAAGACCATTTCCCAGGACATAGACATATCAGATATGGGCAGAGAGCTTACATTCTTGTTAATCTAACTGTACTGTTCAATTTACAGTATCTTTTACAGTGAAATAATACCATGCTATTGTTTGAGGAGAGTGCACAGTTATGAACTTGAAAATGTATCAGTAAACCAATTAGGCACATTTAGGCAGACTTTATACAACATTTTGAACAGAAATGCAACGGTTCATTGGATCAGTCTAAAACTTTGCACATACACTGCTAAATTGCGCCTGAACTGGAATAATACATTGTGGCCTTTCTCTTGCATTTCTTTTACCAGATCTAATGTGTTATATTCTCCTACATTAATATCACATTTCCACAAACTCCAAAGTGTTTCCTTTCAAATGGTATCAAGAATATGCATATCCTTGCTTCAGGTCCTGAGCTACAGGCAGTTAGATTTGGGTATGTCATTTTAGGCGAAAATTGGATGAAGGAGGGAGGGAGGGATGAGGGACAGAGGAAGGGATGAGGGAGGGAGGAATGGATGAGGGAGGAAGGGATGGATGAGGGACAGAAGGGAGGGATGAGGGAGGGAGGAATGGATGAGGGAGGAAGGGATGGAGAGGGAGGGAGGAATGGATGAGGGAGGAAGGGATGGATGAGGGACGGAGGAAGGGATGAGGGAGGGAGGGATGGAGGGTCCGATCCTTATTACAACTGTCTTTCCTGGTGCACACTAATCTATTTGATGACCCTGGTCTAGTGGCTAGTGGAAACCTTTGGGCCTTTCTGGTGTAGATCAGAAACAACATCCACCAGAGGACATCACAGGTTATCATCCCTTAATGACGGAGCTTCCCTTCCAATCAGGAACCGATCACAGGCGGGCGGTGGCGGTAGCAGTAATGCCAGGCGTTACGGTGCGGAAACTACACAACTTTGAGGAGCCTCTCACATTAAACGACCATCTTTCCTGTCGTTTTTTTGTCTTGCCAACGTAGTGGTGTGTACACTAAATGATCTGCCACAGACAGGGAGTCACACACTACAAAATTCTTCAGTTGGTCGTGAGGATTATCCATACCACCAAGATGTGTCACGAAAAAACAAGGATGTGATGATGTGATTAGATAGCTAGAAGGAGCTGGGGCTCAAATCACATAAAATGTTATTTGTCACACGCTTATTAAACAACAGGTGTAGACTAACAGTGAAATGCTTACTTACGGACCCTTCACAACAATGCAGAGAGAAAAATATAGAACAAATATTAAAATAATAACACAAGGAATAAATACACAATGACTAACGATGAGTAAAGTAGCCTCATCAATGTTTTCAGTCAGACATTCACGCTTGCCATACATTTTTTATTGAATAACATTGCTTGTGAATTTCAGAGCTGTAACGATTTGACACTTCGACAAGAAACATCCTAATAGTAGTCAATCGGTCCTGCTCCAGAGTCTGTTCATTCTGGGTGATGTGATACAACGTCATGATCTATCAGGCTTCTTGTCTGGCGAGCTCTCATTGGCTATTGCTGATCACCATTCTCAAAACGTGTCGTTGCACATCTCAACATCTCACGCTACAAGAGCATTGCAGATTTTGTGACGACAAAATCACAAAACTTGTCTGGGACAATTAAAACAGCCAAAATTGTGTAGTGCACTTTTAAGTCACACAGCAGCGGGGCTGTTGTCAGACAGAGATCGCGTCCCAAATGGCTCCCTATGGGCCCTGGTCAATTCACTAAATAGGGAATAGGGTGCCATTTTGGACGCAGACAGAGATGACTGCTGCCTGGTGGTGTAGGAAACCCATCGTCTTTGATTCCTCAGCAGGAAAATATATGCAGAATTGAACCAGGCAAGTCAAAACAATGGGGGACAGGATGTTACAAAAGGATTCTCTTTCTCTTTATATTAACCGCTATGAAAACCACCTGTCTTCTGTTCTCCTGTCTTCTTTTCTCCTCGCTATCTGCAATGTCACTGGTTTTATTTTATTAAAATAAATCTTCCGGCAGTGTAATGCTCCTCTACCCTGCTACAGCTGAAGTACTCAATTCGCTACAGGTTATTTCCTCTTGGATGGTTCCAAAGGGAAGGATAGAGGATGAAGGTGGAGGGTGGAGGGTAGTTCAATACCATTATGTTTTCTTTACCTTTCATCACCTAGGGCAGCTATCATACACTGCAATGCATCTTATCTCCATATCCCAGACACCCTATGGATGGATGGCACTGGAGTCATATTTATATGTGTTGTATCACCATCATCACATTCACTTACCCCATCACCATTATGTATCCAACCAACCAACACAACACCATGGCAACCACGGGCGCTATGGCAACCACTTCAGGTTCTAATTAGGGGACCAGTGTTTGATCTGAGAAGGAGCTGGTAGTTGGATATGGAGAGCCTGATCTAATTCTAGATCTGTGTGTGCTTGAGGCTGTTGCTTATTGTTTTTTGTTGTTGTCCGTCAACAGGATGTTCATGTGATGTGTACTGTATCTATGCACGTTCAGATGGGTCTGAGGAGGTTAGATAGAAAACGTAGGAATCAAGAAAACTAGAATAAGATCCATCTTTCACATTGCTTAACCCATATGTACAGTATACTTCTATGTACACTTTCCTATGGTTATTTTGCATTCAACCTTTCCACATCTTTCTGGGAATGGTGTAGGATGGTTGCTTGTCTTTGGAACATTCGCAGAACATTTTCAGGAACTTGACAAAATAGCTACATATTTTGGGGTATTTCATTACTTGTAACAAAACGTTTCCTAAAAGTTCAAACGTGTACATGTCACGTTCCTGACCTGTTTTATGTTATTTTTGTATGTGTTTAGTTGGTCAGGGCGTGAGTTGGGGTGGGCATTCTATGTTTTGTGTTTCTATGTTTAGGTCACTTGTAATTAGCCTTATATGGTTCTCAATCAGAGACAGGTGTTTGACGTTTTCCTCTGATTGAGAACCATATATAGGTTGGCTGTTTCACACTGTTTGTTTGTGGGTGGTTGTCTTCCGTGTCAGTGTATGTTCGCACCACACCCGACTGTTTCGTTGTCGTTAGTATATGTAGTTTGTTCCTGTTCGTGCGTTCTTCATGTTTTATGTAAGTTCTCTCGTTCAGGTCTGTCTACTTCGCATAAAGTTCATTATGTCATCATACCTCGCTGCAAATTGGTCTTCCGATCCCTCTCTCCTCTCCTCGTCCGAGGAGGAGGAAGAACTAGAGTGCCGTTACAGAACCACCCACCAAATTACCAGAACCAAGCAGCGGGCAAAAGGGCAGCGACAGCAACCGCAGAAATCCCAGGATTCATGGACATGGGAGGAGATCTTGAACGGAGAAGGACCCTGGGCACAGGCTGGGGAGTATCGCCGCCCCAAAGCTGAGCTGGAGGAAGCGAAAGCTGAGCGGCGGCGATATGAGGAGGCAGCACGGCAGCGGGACAGGTACGAGAGGCAACCCCAGATTTTTTTGGGGGGGGGGGCTAGAGAAGAGTGTGGCTAAGCCAGGTAGCAGACCTGAGCGCACTCCTCGTGCTTATTATAAGCAACGCGTCACTGGTCAGGCACCGTGTTATGCGGTTAAGCGCACGGTGTCGCCAGTGCGTGCCCATAGCCCGGTGCGCTATAGAGCAGCCCCCCGAAAGTGTCAAGTGAGTGTGGGCATCCAGCCAGGGCGTATTGTGCCGGCTCAGCGTGTCTGGTCTCCGGTACGCCGTTTCGGTCCAGGGTATCCTGCGCCGGCTCTGCGTGCTGTGTCTCCGGGGCGCTGGGAGGGTGCAGTGCGTCCTATGCCTACGCTCCGCTCGTACCGGGCAAATGTGGGAGTGGAGCCTAAGGGAGAAGTGCGCGTAGTAGGCACTAGATCTCCAGTGCTCATCCACAGCCCGGTTCAACCTGTGCCTGCACTCTGGAGGGTACGGGCTGGAGTAGTATGCCAGCCTGGGGGAGTGGTGCCAAGGCTGCGCACCAGAGCTCCAGTGCTCCCCCACAGCCCGGTCCTTCAGGTGCCTTTTAACATCAAGCCTCCTGTAGGTCTCTCCAGCCTGGTGGGTCCTGTGGCAGCCCCACGCACCAGGCTGTCTCTCCGTCTCCTCCCTACAGGTGTGCCCGTCTGCCCAGCGGCGCCTGAACTGCCCGTCTGCCCAATGGCGCCTGAACTGCCCGTCTGCCCAATGGCGCCTGAACTGCCCGTCTGCCCAATGGCGCCTGAACTGCCCGTCTGCCCTACGGCGCCTGAACTGCCCGTCTGCCATGAGCCTGCAAAGCCGCCCGTCTGCCATGAGCCTGCAGAGCCGCCCGTCTGCCATGAGCCTACAGAGCCGTCCGCCAGACCGGATCAGCCAGAGCCGTCCGCCAGACCGGATCAGCCAGAGCCTTCCGCCAGACCGGATCAGCCAGAGCCTTCCGCCAGACCGGATCAGCCAGAGCCTTCCGCCAGACCGGATCAGCCAGAGCCTTCCGCCAGACCGGATCAGCCAGAGCCGTCCAGCCAGGACCAGCCTTCAGAGCCGTCCAGCCAGGACCATCCTTCAGAGCCGTCCAGCCAGGACCAGCCTTCAGAGCCGTCCAGCCAGGACCAGCCTTCAGAGCCGTCCAGCCAGGACCAGCCTTCAGAGCCGTCCAGCCAGGACCAGCCTTCAGAGCCGTCCAGCCAGGACCAGCCTTCAGAGCCGTCCAGCCAGGACCAGCCTTCAGAGCCGTCCAGCCAGGACCAGCCTTCAGAGCCGTCCAGCCATGACCAGCCAGAGCCGTCAGCGAGCCATGACCAGCCAGAGCCGTCAGCGAGCCATGACCAGCCAGAGCCGTCAGCGAGCCATGACCAGCCAGAGCCGTCAGCGAGCCATGACCAGCCAGAGCCGTCAGCGAGCCATGACCAGCCAGAGCCGTCATCCAGCCAGGATCCGCCAGCCAGTCCGGTGTTGTCCCTCAGTCCGGAGCTGCCGTCCCTCAGTCCGGGGCTGCCCCTAAATCCAGCGGGACCCATGTCTAGGGTTCCCAGTCCAAGGTCGGTGGCGAGGGTCGCCACCTTGAGGAGGCCACAGAAGCGGGGATTTATTATGGTGGGATGGGATCCACGTCCTGCGCCAGAGCCGCCGCCGCGGACAGATGCCCACCCAGACCCTCCCCTAGACTTTTTTGTGGTGCGTCCGGAGTTCGCACCTTAAGGGGGGGGTTCTGTCACGTTCCTGACCTGTTTTATGTTATTTTTTGTATGTGTTTAGTTGGTCAGGGCGTGAGTTGGGGTGGGCATTATATGTTTTGTGTTTCTTGTTTAGGTCACTTGAAATTAGCCTTATATGGTTCTCAATCAGAGACAGGTGTTTGACGTTTTCCTCTGATTGAGAGCCATATATAGGTTGGCTGTTTCACACTGTTTGTTTGTGGGTGGTTGTCTTCCGTGTCAGTGTATGTTCGCACCACACGGGACTGTTTCGTTGTCGTTAGTATATGTAGTCTGTTCCTGTTCGTGCGTTCTTCATGTTTTATGTAAGTTCTCTCGTTCAGGTCTGTCTACTTCGTTTTGTAAAATTATCAAGTGTTCTTCGTGTGTTTAGTTTCGTCTTGTTAATAAAGTTCATTATGTCATCATACCTCGCTGCAAATTGGTCTTCCGATCCCTCTCTCCTCTCCTCGTCCGAGGAGGAGGAAGAACTAGAGTTTCGTTACAGTACATTTAATTACATTTTTAGTAATGTTCTAGGAACGTTCTCCAGCTTTGACATTGGGAATGTTCTGAAATAGTTCAGAGAACGCTAAGGAACAACATTCTTCTGTGGGAATTTCAGTACTTCAGCATAACGTTTACTGCAGGTTTCCAAATTTACCAATTCTCAGAACGTTAATAAAAACCTCCCATAAACTCTCAGGGAACCATAATAAAACGTTCTCAGAACTTCACTGCTACCGAAAAATGTACATTCACATAACAGGCGAAATGTTGACTTCTGTTCTAAAAATAAATACATAAAGGGTTTACCAGTAAGGAAACGTAAGGTTTCGTTCCCAGAAACAATGGGAAACCAAAAACGTACGTTCACACAATTTCCAATGAACCAAACATGCTAGTTGGATATACTGTAGTGTGTACTTGACTTCACAAGCCATTCTTACCACCTGTTTGCGATCTAAAAATAGTGAGCACATTTTTGAGGAGACGAGGAGACACATTGAATAATTAAGTCTAGGGGTCAGAAAAAAGAGAAAAAAAGTATTTCCCCCGAGGAGGTTTTCAGTTGACGTTCCCACTAGTGATTTTGTTTCTGTCTAACCCTGAACAAATTGGGAGCACAAAACAGCCGCATCTACATTCTGGAAAACAAAAACACATTTTGTGACCTGTCTGCTGTTCTCGAGGCTGTGGCAGTCTGGTATCACATAAGAAGATAATGGAAGAACTAAAAAACAAGGCATAGAGACTAGCAGACGTGCCTCAACATGCTTCAGCCCAGCTTGAACAAAACAACAGGGCAAAGGTGTTCCTCTGTTGGGGATGGGGATATAGTGACATATACACTGAACAAAAATGTAAAAGCATTAAAGTAAAGAGCTGAAGTAAAAGATAACCAGAAATGTCCCATAGAGAGAGAGAGCGAGAGATAGAGATCAGGGTTGGTGCTATGTGAAATGTGAACACAAACACATTGATAGTCAGGCTGTGTCTGGTGTCCTTGTAAGGGGTGGTCTGGTAGTCTGTAACCCAGTTCCACTGGCACCTCCTCTCCTGTCCACCCCTGTCCTGGCGTGTCCTCTCCTGTCCACCCCTGTCCTGCCGTGTCCTCTCCTGGCCTCTGCAGCTTGTTGTTTTGTTGTTATGCTCTGAGAGAGAGAGGGAGAGAGAGAGAGAGAGAGAGAGAGAGAGAGAGAGATGTGATTCTGCAGCCTTGTGTTCTCTGCCAGACGGACGCAGTGACGTGAGAAGAAACTGAGAGACACAACCATGGACAGAATCTACAGATGTAGGGGTTGATCTTTTTTTTTTGTAAGGAAAATCAAATCTGAAATTACAAAGTACAAACTTCAGTAGCCTTTTTAAACCTCAAAGACACTACAAGTTTAAAATTTCTCCTGCACAGCTTGATCAAATTAAGATCCTACATCTGTATCAGTGTCATCTTAAGCTGTGTGTGTGTGTTTTTCAGAAAAGTTCACACATTATGCTTCATTTAGATGACTGGTGTAGAGAGTTTAATCCTCTCCTATCAGAAGGATGTCTTAGTTCTTCAATACTGTCCCAAAATGCCCTGTTTTAAGACAGGTGTGTAGACATGGCAGATGAACAGAATAACAGGGACAAGGAGGAGAGAGAGTAGATCTGAGTCTCCCGTGAGGAGAGGTGACGCTACTTTTACCTGGATTAGAGAAGAGACATGGAGTTCAGAGAAGAGTCAGTCCGGAGGACAGAAGAAGAAGAAGTGATGGAACAGTGGCGTGAAACATGAGTTGAAACTGAGTAGAATAATATAAAAGGAGATGGAGTGTAGGGGAGGAGAGGAGGAAAGGAGAGAAAGGAAGGAGAGGAGTGGAGGGAGAGGAAGGAGAGGAGGGAAGGGGAGGAGGGAGGAGAGGAGGGAAGTAGATGAGGGAGGAGAGGAGGGGGTGAGGAGGGAAGAGAGGAAGTAAGGAGAGGAGGGAGGAGGAGAGGAAGGAAGGAGGGAGGAGAGGAGGGAAAGAGATGAAGGAAGGGGAGGAGGAGAGGAAGGAAGGAAGGAGAGGAGGGAGGGAGAGGAGGAAATGAGAGATGGGAGGACAGGAGGGAAGGAGAGGAGGGAGGGATGGACAGTCATGAGTTCAAACTGAGGAGAAGATGAGAAGAAAATAAAGGTTTGCAGGGTTGGGAATGAATGTTCCACTTAAGAGTAAGTGACAGTGGATGTGCAGCCCTGTAGCTCGGTCAATAACCTCTCTCTCCCTTCTCTGTAGTCTTGGTGCTGCATGCTTAAAGATGACACATGATTATTGATGGGCGGCTGCAGTTTAAAAGCACATTGCATTTCCCATTTCCTGGTTGTGGGTTTACTTTAATGACTGTGGTGTCAGACAATGGGTCACTATTTAACTCAGCTAGACCTAAGTCATTTACTGTAGATGTGAAATGGTGTTCTCTGTAGTGTGCCATACCTTTACTCATTATCCTGAGAGAGTTGATGGGAATCGGTTTCCTATTAGGTCGGATAAAACGAGCTGAGGGACCAGAGACACTGGCCGTCTGTCTGTCTGTCTGTCTGTCTGTCTGTCTGTCTGTCTGTCTGTCTGTCTGTCTGTCTGTCTGTCTGTCTGTCTGTCTGTCTGTCTGTCTGTGCCTTGTCTTGTCTTGTCTTGTCTTGTCTTGGCTTGTCTTGTCTTGGCTTGTCTTGGCTTTGTTTCATTTGGCAGGGTCAGGAGTTTCCCCTGACCAGGAACTAAATAACTTTGGCCCAGAGTTGTTCCTGATCATGGGACTGGACTAAATAACTATGGCCCAGAGTTGTTCCTGATCATGGGACCTGACTAAATAACTATGGCCCAGAGTTGTTCCTGATCATGGGACCTGACTAAATAACTATGGCCCAGAGTTGTTCCAGATCATGGGACTTGACTAAATAACTATGGCCCAGAGTTGTTCCTGATCATGGGACCTGACTAAATAACTATGGCCCAGAGTTGTTCCTGATCATGGGACCTGACTAAATAACTATGGCCCAGAGTTGTTCCTGATCATGGGACCTGACTAAATAACTATGGCCCAGAGTTGTTCCTGATCATGGGACCTGACCAGGTTAAACCAGCTCTCATTATTTAATCTACAGTAGGTTGTGTCCCAAGTGACTCCGTATACCCCATAAAGTGCATGACTTTTGACCAGAGTGCACTACAGGGAGTAGAAAGCAGCCATTCGAGACAGATTGGACTGGTCTCATTACCAAGGAAACAAATCTAGACTGCAGAAAAAAACCCAAAAGGGTGCTACCTGAAACCAAAAAGGGTTCTCCAAAGGGTTCTCCAAAGGGTTCTCCAAAGGGTTCTCCAAAGGGTTCTCCAAAGGGTTCTCCAACGGGTTCTCCAACGGGTTCTCCTATGGGAACAGCTGAATAACCCTTTTATGTCCTAAATAGCATATTTAGTGTACAGTAGAATTCAGTAGGGACAGAGAAGCCACTAATCAACACACACACGCACTATCCTCTCTCTCTGTTCAGTCCGTCATCTAACATCATTATGGTCCACTGCTGCACTCACCATTCAATTTCTCTCTTATCCCCTGCAAGTCTTCTGCAAGTCGTTGCTGTATATAAGGTGTTCTTCTCAGCCAACTTGCCTGGTAAAGGGTTAAATATCTTTAGGCCCAGACCTCCAGGTGCAGCATTGAGGTAGCCAGGCCAGGGACAGCCCCCAGGATCCAGGTGCAGCCATGAGATAGTCAGGCCAGGGACAGCCCCCAGGATCCAGGTGCAGCCTTGAGGTAGTCAGGCCAGGGACAGCCCCCAGGATCCAGGTGCAGCCTTGAGGTAGTCTGGCCAGGGACAGCCCCCAGGATCCAGGTGCAGCCTTGAGATAGTCAGGCCAGGGACAGCCCCCAGGATCCAGGTGCAGCCTTGAGATAGTCAGGCCAGGGACAGCCCCCAGGATCCAGATGCAGCCTTGAGGTAGTCTGGCCAGGGACAGCCCCCAGGATCCAGGTGCAGCCTTGAGATAGTCAGGCCAGGGACAGCCCCCAGGATCCAGGTGCAGCCTTGAGGTAGCATAGTAGAGATACAGTAGCTGCAGTATGATTGGATCCTGGGCGTAGTAGAGCTACAGTAGCTGCAGTATGATTGGATCCTGGGTGTAGTAGCTGCAGTATGATTGGATCCTGGGCGTAGTAGAGCTACAGTAGCTGCAGTATGATTGGATCCTGGGTGTATTAGAGCTACAGTAGCTGCAGTATGATTGGATCCTGGGCGCAGTAGAGATACAGTAGCTGCAGTATGATTGGATCCTGGGCTTATTAAAGCTACAGTAGCTGCAGTATGATTGGATCCTGGGTGTATTAGAGCTACAGTAGCTGCAGTATGATTGGATCCTGGGCATAGTAGAGCTACAGTAGCTGCAGTATGATTGGATCCTGGGCGTAGTAGAGCTACAGTAGCTGCAGTATGATTGGATCCTGGGCGTAGTAGAGCTACAGTAGCTGCAGTATGATTGGATCCTGGGCGTAGTAGAGCTACAGTAGCTGCAGTATGATTGGATCCTGGGCGTAGTAGAGCTACAGTAGCTGCAGTATGATTGGATCCTGGGCTTGATAGAGATACGGTAGATGCAGGATGATTGGATCCTGGGTGTAGTAGAGCTACAGTAGCTGCAGTATGATTGGATCCTGGGCGTAGTAGAGCTACAGTAGCTGCAGTATGATTGGACCCTGGGGCGCTAGTAGAGCTACAGTAGCTGCAGTATGATTGGATCCTGGGTGTATTAGAGCTACAGTAGCTGCAGTATGATTGGATCCTGGGCGTAGTAGAGCTACAGTAGCTGCAGTATGATTGGATCCTGGGCGTAGTAGAGCTACAGTAGCTGCAGTATGATTGGATCCTGGGTGTATTAGAGCTACAGTAGCTGCAGTATGATTGGATCCTGGGCGTAGTAGAGCTACAGTAGCTGCAGTATGATTGGATCCTGGGCGTAGTAGAGCTACAGTAGCTGCAGTATGATTGAATCCTGGGCGCAGTAGCTGCAGTCAATCATCTCTTCCCTCTCTTACTTTAAATTGAACTATTGTCCACAATTACTGTGTGTGTGTGTCTGTGTGTGTGTGTGTGTGTGTGTGTGTGTGTGTGTGTGTGTGTGTGTGTGTGTGTGTGTGTGTGTTTAACTATTCTTGTGGGGACCAGAAGTCCCTACAAGAATAGTAAACGAACAAAATGTTGACCAGCTGGGGACATTTTGTTAGTCCCCACAAGGTCAAATGCTATTTCTAGGGAGTTTAGGGTTAAGGTTAGAATTAGTGTTAGGGTTAGAATTAAGTTAAATATTAAGGTTAGGAGCTAGGGTTAGTTGTAGGGTTAGGGTTAGGAGCTAGGGTTAGGTTTAGGGTTAGGATAACGTTTAGGTTTTTGGGTTAGGGTTAGGGTTAAGGTTAGGGTTAGGGTTAGGGTAAGAGTACGGGTTAGGATTAGGGTTAGGTTTAGGGTTAGGATAACGTTAGGGTTAGGGTTAGGGTTAGGGTTAAGGTTAGGGTTAGGGTTAGGGTAAGAGTACGGGTTAGGATTAGGGTTAGGTTTAGGGTTAGGGGTTAGGGAAAATAGGATTTTGAATGGGACTGAATTGTATGTCCCCACAAGGTTAGCTGTACAAGACTGTGTGTTTGTATGTGTCGATGATGATGACATTGTGATGTGACAGACAATTTATAGCCTATTTCAACTTGAATGGCAGCACACAGTAAAGAGCTGACCAGGTTGCCTCAACAGGGCCATGCCTAGTGGCCTATTGTTTTGCAAAATGTATTTTTTCTTTTTTATAGCGGACATCCGGTGTCAAATTCTGTTGCAATATGTAACTTTTTGGGCGATCCAACCAAATTCACATAGAAAATGGAGTTATAGATCTGTCATTCTCGTTGTAATCAAGTCTAAGAAGTGGTAGATCTGTTCTATGTGCACTGTTTCTATGCTTCCCGTTCTTAAGTTGAGTTGTTTGTGTCTTTTGCTTTCGGTTATTGTACACCAGCTTCAAACAGCTGAAAAAAAAATATTTTTAGTTATGAAAAATATATTTCAGAGGATTAGATGGTACAATGATTCTCTATACCAGATGTTTCAAACTCATTCCACTGAGCAGGGATGCAGACAAGTCCCCGTGTGGCGAAATTTGCCGTTTTGAATCCAAAATAGGTGACCTACGTGATTTGTTTAGATCTGATGAGAACACGACTGAAGAGAGAAGAGACAACCAATTTACTAGTGACAGCATCAGCACTCGCTCTGGAAAGACAGCGGGAGAGTGGAAAGACAGTTTGCCAGTTACAGCATCAGCGCTCGCTCTGGAAAGACAGCGGGAGAGTGGAAAGACAGTTTGCCAGTGACAGCAGCGTGTCCCCTTAACGATAACGAAGAGGTAGGTGAGAAGCCTGATCACAGAGACGGAGGTGAGAAGGTGATGAAGCCTATTTCATGAGCTGTAACTGAAAAACTACTGGCATTTGGAAAGTTTGAGGTGAGGGAGAAAGTGTGGTGGAACAAGTATTGTTAGCATTGTTAAGTATCTTGCTAGCTGGATCAAATTCTCCGTTAGCTAGCCAGAGAAATATTGAGCAACATTAGCCAACTTAACTGATCAAATAATTGAGTTTATGGGGTAAAAATTTGCTGGCTAATAAAGTCAGACAGCTAACTTTACAACATCAGATACGCTAACATAACCTAACCAATCCTCTATAGTATTAATTGGTATACGACACCTTGCTGTTCTTCAAGTTATAACTTGTTAGTTGCTTACTGGACCCTGGCAATCTGTGTGAAATGTTAACTAACAAACTAACTACTCTCTGTGAACTGATCTTTTCCCTCTAAAGTATGTGGTTAATTTTCAGAATGAGAGAATTAGGTGAAAATGAGGCGTTGCTTGTTAATCAAGTGGATTCAGGGATCAAGTGTAGCTGGAGCTGGACCTGGCTTAAATAGAGGTGAATGAAACACCACACACTTCCCCTCTTTCAATACAGTGGATAAAAAGGCTATGCCAGGTGTCCTCTCTGCCTGAAAGAGATCAATTATGCCAACAAAGGGCATCATGCTCTGCTGCCACATTGTAGAATCAAATCAAATCAAATGTATTTATATAACCCTTCTTACATCAGCTGATATATCAAAGTGCTGTACAGAAACCCAGCCTAAAACAGATGTCCACAGGCAGAAAGTCTATAATATGATGTGTAGCCCAAAGATATTGCTTTTGTTGTGTTGAACTTGACAGTAACACTTGTGTGTGAGTGAGGGGGGGGGATTATTCCATTTTTTACTCAGTGAACATTGTTTTTGCACACATGTAGCCTTGTGCACTTGATCGATGTCTATAGTGGCCACTATAATAGAGCAACAATATAATGCCTGTTTGTTTCATTCTATTTCTACTTTAAGACGTTTTTTCCCCAAAATGCAATATTTAGATGTATGTGGTCACAAGCGTTCTATTATAAAGGCTGTCATGGCTAACTGCAATATTAGTGAATTGTTTTCCCTCAAGACTTGAGTGTCATTTGCAGTAAAGTCTAGGTAACAAATAACATTGGATTGCTTTCTTTACATTTTTTAGCTGTGAGTTAGGTTCACATGAACCGCTTTTTATTTTACACACAGACACTGATCATGTAGATCATATTCTTTGTTTAATTAGTTAAAACCTGCATTTCCTCCTAGCAGGATTTTTTTTTGCATGTTTCAGTGCAAAAGAAAAAGTGGCACCTTTTTGGGCCCTCAGCAGTTTGCATCCCTGGCGGAGGTCCGAGTGCCTGCAGGTTCTCTCTCCACCCTCACCAATTACTAACGAACTCCCCTCACCTGGTTGTCTAAGTCTTAAAGGAATGAAGAATAATCATAAACGCAGACACTCGGCTCTCCGTGGAATTGATTTCACACCCCTGCTCCACACTATACTATACTTTCAGTCATATAAACGGAAATTAGGCAAACTATTGGAATTTCAGCAACCACAAAATGTCAGAGCGATTTCTGCAAAGTGCACCTTAAAAAGGCTAATTTAGTTTTTTCTGTCCATTTTATATGAATATGACTTTAGTTTTTATGCATGCTGGCTTTCTCCTGCCACACTATTTCATGATCAAACAATGAATTTATCTAACACAGTTTGAAGTTGTTTTTGAGTAACCTAGAAACATGATAGGCTTAAGGTAATAATGAGAGAGGTAGTACAATCAATAGCAAGTTAGAAATATCGAACAAGTAGTCTGAACAAACCTTACAGCTTAGTGTGAAAGACATTATGCATGCGTCCCTCCTCGCCATTGTGAACCAAACGGGCAAAAGCCAAATCCTACTAATTAAAATAGCTTATCAAAAGCATTACGTTCTGAAGAGAATTTCCCAAATAGGCTATAATAATAAAGTGTTTGATGTCCTAAAGTTGTAGCTTTCAAATGGGAACAATTGTGAAAGTCAGAGTCTATAGACTATTCTCTATCACAGCTTTATTTTGAATGACAAGTATTACAGACAACAAGAAGAGAAATTGAGCAAACGATACCAAGGTGGAAAAATCGAATGAGAAGTCAAAAGAAAACTCACAGCAGAGCCAAGCATATTAAAGAATCAATGTGTAGAATAGGCTACTTTTTTAAAAGTCTGTTATTAACAATGTATACAGATGTGGGATCTTATTTTGATCACTCTTTTGTTGCCCAGAATAGTCCTGCACATTAGGAAATGCAAACTTGTAGTGTATTTGAGTTTTAAAAAGGCCTCTGAAGTTTGTAATTTCCACTTTGACATTTCAGATTTGATTTTCCATAACGAAAAATATATCAACAAAATTATCCAGTAATATAATCCACATAATATTCCCATTTCCTGCTGTAGCAAACTGTGTTAACATTATTTTGAGGGGTTGGCCATTAGGGGGTCGATGCTATCACTATGTTTTATGGGTACTTAATCACGATAGGACAAAGGTTGACTTCGCCCAGCCCTACTCTACACTGTACACCCAGCCAGGTCACTCAAGATCCACTGCAAAATTCAACGTATGTCCAGGTAAGCAGGATGTCAGGAGATGACTTCAAAACCAGCCACTAGGGGCAACTGTGAGTGCTATTACCATCCAGTAGGCTTGGGTTTTGCTAGAGGTGTTGTGGACAAGGATGGTGGATGGGCGTAAGCCGCAAGCTCTGGGGGTCACATGTTCATTCCCAATGCTAGGCACCGTATCCTTAACCCTTAAGCATTCAGAATTAATGCCTAAACTACCTTTGAAATTTGACATTTATGTAAAAACGTCAGATTCTGCAGTGAGACAGTGAAAGCTTGTTGCAGCCAGGTCGCTCAGCCGCGTGTTCAATCCCAGTGCACTCATTTTGTTTTCCCCTATCCCAAACCTTAACCATTTGTTGGAACTGTACACCACCAACGATGTTACAAATTAGCATGTTTCATGCATTATAATATTTATTTAACCAGGCAAGTCAGTTAAGAGCAAATTCTTATTTACAATGACGGCCTACCGGGGAAAGTGAGTTGACTGCCTTGGTCAGGGGCAGAACAACAGGTTTTTACCTTGTCAGCTCTGGGATGCTATCCAGCAACCTTTTGGTTACTGGCCCAACGCTCTAACCACTAGCCTACCTGCCACCCCAATGCATGAATAATGCATGATTTCCTTTTCTCAAATGCCTGGAGACCAGTGTGTAAGCTATAGCTCTCCTACTATTTGGTTGCATACAGTATATTTGCGTGTGTTTGCATAGGGTTCAATCCCCTCACTGGTTTGCATTGGGTTCAAAGGTTAACTGGAACACTAGAATTCTAAACCATTAAAGTGATACCTGGTTATGAATGTGCATTGGCTATGGGTGTGCATTACAGAGAGGAGAGAGGAGGAGAGAGGGAGAGGAGGAGAGAGAAGAGGAGAAGAGGGAGAGGTGGCAAGAGAGAGAAGAGAAGAAGAGAGGAAGAGGCGAGAAAGAGGGCTTGCAGATACTTTCATCATAACTAAGATTTTCTCCTTCATTCCCCCTCAGTTAATTAATAAACTTTTCTCTTTTATGTCTCTCTTGTTCTCCACTAAGCACTTCTGTCTTCTTTCTCTGTCTCCCAGCTAGCCAGTCAGCCAGCCAGCCGGTCAGTCAGCCAGCCAGTCAGGACAGTAGATGATGACACAAAGGGACCTCATCATAAAAATCATTGTCTGCACCAGGGTTCATTTTGCCACTCTTTTTTTAGATCAGGTCTTAGTCATTTTAACTATGATATCATTAAGTCTTAGTCACATTTTTTTGTAATTTGAATAATGATTTAGTCTAGTTATTGTCAAGATGACAAAAGCACTCAGCCAAATAACTTTTCTTTTTAGTCATATTTTAGTCACATTACATTTGTATTGCCTCGTTAACCTATGCATAACGTCCTTTCGCAGCAGGTAGCCTAGCGGTTAAAAGGTTTGGGCCAGTATCCAAAAGGTTGCTTGTTTGAATCCCCAAGCAGACCTAGGTGAAAAATCTGTTGATGTACCCTTGAGCAAGGCACTTCACCCTAATTGTTCCTTGATAAGAGCGTCTGCTAAATGACTAAAATGTAAACATTTATTGAACGATTGCCTTCCCAAAAGGCAGAAGAACACATTACTCTGAAGCAGAAATTCAAGAAATATGTTGTTTAATCTAACATTTCCAAGCAGGAATGCATATTTCAAGATATTTTGATGTGCAACCCAATCCGGTGATTGTCATGAATTGTGAGTTGAGAATTAGACTATTGTTGTTATGCTCTACTGTTAAAGCAGTGCTCCAGATGTTTATGTTAAAGCAGTGCTCCAGATGTTTATGTTAAAGCAGTGCTCCAGATGTTTATGTTAAAGCAGTGCTCCAGATGTTTATGTTAAAGCAGTGCTCCAGATGTTTATGTTAAAGCAGTGCTCCAGATGTTTATGTTAAAGCAGTGCTCCAGATGTTTATGTTAAAGCAGTGCTCCAGATGTTTATGTTAAAGCAGTGCTCCAGATGTTTATGTTAAAGCAGTGCTCCAGATGTTTATGTTAAAGCAGTGCTCCAGATGTTTATGTTAAAGCAGTGCTCTCAGATGTTTATGTTAAAGCAGTGCTCCAGATGTTTATGTTAAAGCAGTGCTCCAGATGTTTATGTTAAAGCAGTGCTCCAGATGTTTATGTTAAAGCAGTGCTCCAGATGTTTATGTTAAAGCAGTGCTCCAGATGTTTATGTTAAAGCAGTGCTCTCAGATGTTTATGTTAAAGCAGTGCTCCAGATGTTTATGTTAAAGCAGTGCTCTCAGATGTTTATGTTAAAGCAGTGCTCCAGATGTTTATGTTAAAGCAGTGCTCCAGATGTTTATGTTAAAGCAGTGCTCCAGATGTTTATGTTAAAGCAGTGCTCCAGATGTTTATGTTAAAGCAGTGCTCTCAGATGTTTATGTTAAAGCAGTGCTCCAGATGTTTATGTTAAAGCAGTGCTCCAGATGTTTATGTTAAAGCAGTGCTCCAGATGTTTATGTTAAAGCAGATGTTTATGTTAAAGCAGTGCTCTCAGATGTTTATGTTAAAGCAGTGCTCCAGATGTTTATGTTAAAGCAGTGCTCCAGATGTTTATGTTAAAGCAGTGCTCCAGATGTTTATGTTAAAGCAGTGCTCCAGATGTTTATGTTAAAGCAGTGCTCCAGATGTTTATGTTAAAGCAGTGCTCCAGATGTTTATGTTAAAGCAGTGCTCCAGATGTTTATGTTAAAGCAGTGCTCCAGATGTTTATGTTAAAGCAGTGCTCCAGATGTTTATGTTAAAGCAGTGCTCTCAGATGTTTATGTTAAAGCAGTGCTCCAGATGTTTATGTTAAAGCAGTGCTCCAGATGTTTATGTTAAAGCAGTGCTCTCAGATGTTTATGTTAAAGCAGTGCTCCAGATGTTTATGTTAAAGCAGTGCTCTCAGATGTTTATGTTAAAGCAGTGCTCCAGATGTTTATGTTAAAGCAGTGCTCCAGATGTTTATGTTAAAGCAGTGCTCCAGATGTTTATGTTAAAGCAGTGCTCCAGATGTTTATGTTAAAGCAGTGCTCCAGATGTTTATGTTAAAGCAGTGCTCCAGATGTTTATGTTAAAGCAGTGCTCCAGATGTTTATGTTAAAGCAGTGCTCCAGATGTTTATGTTAAAGCAGTGCTCCAGATGTTTATGTTAAAGCAGTGCTCCAGATGTTTATGTTAAAGCAGTGCTCCAGATGTTTATGTTAAAGCAGTGCTCCAGATGTTTATGTTAAAGCAGTGCTCCAGATGTTTATGTTAAAGCAGTGCTCCAGATGTTTATGTTAAAGCAGTGCTCCAGATGTTTATGTTAAAGCAGTGCTCCAGATGTTTATGTTAAAGCTGTGCTCTCAGATGTTTATGTTAAAGCAGTGCTCCAGATGTTTATGTTAAAGCAGTGCTCCAGATGTTTATGTTAAAGCAGTGCTCCAGATGTTTATGTTAAAGCAGTGCTCTCAGATGTTTATGTTAAAGCAGTGCTCTCAGATGTTTATGTTAAAGCAGTGCTCCAGATGTTTATGTTAAAGCAGTGCTCCAGATGTTTATGTTAAAGCAGTGCTCCAGATGTTTATGTTAAAGCAGTGCTCCAGATGTTTATGTTAAAGCAGTGCTCCAGATGTTTATGTTAAAGCAGTGCTCCAGATGTTTATGTTAAAGCAGTGCTCCAGATGTTTATGTTAAAGCAGTGCTCTCAGATGTTTATGTTAAAGCAGTGCTCCAGATGTTTATGTTAAAGCAGTGCTCCAGATGTTTATGTTAAAGCAGTGCTCCAGACGTTTATGAATTGTTGTTAAATGGAGATGAATTTGCCTACATTTTCATGTGCACTAACATCATAGGTTCATTTATTTTGGGGATTATTCACAACATAAGGAAGTGAAAACTCAAAACACATTAGCTAGATCGCGAACACTAGATATAATGCCCACTGCTAGTGGTCATGTATTAATCTAACGGTAAATGTAATGTCCTACCAAAACCTGCTACACTATGCACTCACAATGGCCGATGCGCAATTGCGCATTCCGCACTCTTCCTATTTTAAAGCCATATCAAATATCTCGGTTGTAAAATAGTTGCTATTGAGCTCAATATTAAGAGATGACTCATAAAAAGCACGCTCACAGAAAGCTGAGAACAACAGTAATTCCTTCCAAAGCTACTTATTTCCCCTAATTGGATTTTGAGTACATTCAGACATCTTTTATCTCTCCCGGAGCACTGGACAGACGCTTTTATTACAGGAACTGAGGAGACACTTTTATTACAGGAACTGAGGAGACACTTTTATTACAGGAACTGAGGAGACACTTTTATTACAGGAACTGAGGAGACACTTTTATTACAGGAACTGAGGAGACACTTTTATTACAGGAACTGAGGAGACACTTTTATTACAGGAACTGAGGAGACACTTTTATTACAGGAACTGAGGAGACACTTTTATTACAGGAACTAGACAGACACTTTTATTACAGGAACTGGACAGACACTTTTATTACAGGAACTGAGGAGACACTTTTATTACAGGAACTGAGGAGACACTTTTATTACAGGAACTGAGGAGACACTTTTATTACAGGAACTGAGGAGACACTTTTATTACAGGAACTGAGGAGACACTTTTATTACAGGAACTGAGGAGACACTTTTATTACAGGAACTGGACAGACACTTTTATTACAGGAACTGAGGAGACACTTTTATTACAGGAACTGGGGAGATACTTTTATTACAGGAACTGGGGAGACACTTTTATTACAGGAACTGAGGAGACACTTTTATTACAGGAACTGGACAGACACTTTTATTACAGGAACTGAGGAGACACTTTTATTACAGGAATCATGAGGATAATGCACTTTACTGTTAGACCAAATCATGGTTTTAGCCACCCAAAAAATAGGATTTTTAAAAACTTTTGAGTGAGGTGACCGTGTAATGAATGTTCAGCTCGCACGCGACCAATTACATATTTCACTCCCACAGCCACTGGGAAGCATTATCCATCTGTAATTAGCCTACCTGAGCGTATGTATTGTGATGCTGAGCTTTCAGATGTCTCTTGAGGTCAGTAATGTGGGCTCCCGACTGGCGCAGTGGTCTAAGACACTGCATCTCAGTGCAAGAGGCGTCACTACAGACCCTGGTTCAAATCCAGACTGTGTAACATATGGCTGTGATTGAGAGTCCCATAGAGTGGGGCACAATTGGCCCAGGTTTGGCCGGAGTAGGCCGTCATTGTAAATAAGAATTTGTTCTTACCTGCCTTGTGTACAAATGCTGTCATCTCCTGTGTAAATGTTGCATTTGGGCTTGTTTGAGTCTACATGATAATTAAAGTGTCTCCCAAGTTTTCCACTGGGAGAGTAGCCATGGTATTTGCGTCATTGATTTTGTTGCAAATAACACTGAAAAGATCTCAATCTCTACAAGAGCTCTTGTCCAGTCCATTTACTAGTCAGATTTCTGTTAGAGTTAATTTAGTCTTGTCTCGTTTTTGTCAACCCAAATGAAAAATATTTTTTGTTTAGTTATAGTTTTTTTGGGGGGGGGTTTGTTTAGTCACTCTTTTTAGTCACCCCCCCTCTGATAACCAGGTGGTGAATCGCATCTCTGCATGTCTGGCAGACATATCAGTGTGGATGACGGATCACCACCTCAAGCTGAACCTCGGCAAGACGGAGCTGCTCTTCCTCCCGGGGAAGGACTGCCCGTTCCATGATCTCACCATCACGGTTGACAACTCCATTGTGTCCTCCTCCCAGAGTGCTAAGAACCTTGGCGTGATCCTGGACAACACCCTGTCGTTCTCAACTAACATCAAGGCGGTGACCCGTTCCTGTAGGTTCATGCTCTACAACATTCGCAGAGTACGACCCTGCCTCACGCAGGAAGCGGCGCAGGTCCTAATCCAGGCACTTGTCATCTCCCGTCTGGATTACTGCAACTCGCTGTTGGCTGGGCTCCCTGCCTGTGCCATTAAACCCCTACAACTCATCCAGAACGCCGCAGCCCGTCTGGTGTTCAACTTTCCCAAGTTCTCTCACGTCACCCCGCTCCTCCGCTCTCTCCACTGGCTTCCAGTTGAAGCTCGCATCCGCTACAAGACCATGGTGCTTGCCTACGGAGCTGTGAGGGGAACGGCACCTCCGTACCTTCAGGCTCTGATCAGGCCCTACACCCAAACAAGGGCACTGCGTTCATCCACCTCTGGCCTGCTCGCCTCCCTACCTCTGAGGAAGTACAGTTCCCGCTCAGCCCAGTCAAAACTGTTCGCTGCTCTGGCACCCCAATGGTGGAACAAACTCCCTCACGACGCCAGGTCAGCGGAGTCAATCACCACCTTCCGGAGACACCTGAAACCCCACCTCTTTAAGGAATACCTAGGATAGGATAAAGTAATCCTTCTAACCCCCCCCCCCCCTTAAAAGAGTTAGATGCACTATTGTAAAGTGGTTGTTCCACTGGATATCATAAGGTGAATGCACCAATTTGTAAGTCGCTCTGGATAAGAGCGTCTGCTAAATGACTTAAATGTAAATGTAAATGTAGTCAGTTATCGTCTCGTCAATTGCTACTGAAAAATAGGTGTTTGACAAATATTTCTCACTATATTAATTAACAGTGGTCTGCACCACTGAACCTCAGCCACAGATCATATCTTGGGGAGACGTCAAGATAAGAAGCAGTCTTCTGCTCTCAGAGCCAAGGCCCCAACACAATTACCTGTCTGGGGTGATAATACAGTGAGGGAAAAAAGTATTTGATCCCCTGCTGATTTTGTACGTTTGCCCACTGACAAAGAAATTATCAGTCTATAATTTTAATGGTAGGTTTATTTGAACATTGAGAGACAGAATATCAACAAAAAAATCCAGAAAAACGCATGTCAAAAATGTTATGAATTGATTTGCATTTTAATGAGGGAAATAAGTATTTGACCCCTCTGCAAAACATGACTTAGTACTTGGTGGCAAAACCCTTGTTGGCAATCACAGAGGTCAGACGTTTCTTGTAGTTGGCCACCAGGTTTGCACACATCTCAGGAGGGATTTTGTCCCACTCCTCTTTGCAGATCTTCTTCAAGTCATTAAGGTTTCGAGGCTGACGTTTGGCAACTCGAACCTTCAGCTCCCTCCACAGATTTTCTATGGGATTAAGGTCTGGAGACTGGCTAGGCCACTCCAGGACCTTAATGTGCTTCTTCTTGAGCCACTCCTTTGTTGCCTTGGCCGTGTGTTTTGGGTCATTGTCATGCTGGAATACCCATCCACGACCCATTTTCAATACCCTGGCTGAGGGAAGGAGGTTTTCACCCAAGATTTGACGGTACATGGCCCCGTCCATCGTCCCTTTGATGCGGTGAAGTTGTCCTGTCCCTTTAGCAGAAAAACACCCCCAAAGCATAATGTTTCCACCTCCATGTTTGACGGTGGGGATGGTTTCTTGGGGTCATAGGCAGCATTCCTCCTCCTCCAAACACGGCAAGTTGGGTTGATGCCAAAGAACTCCATTTTGGTCTCATCTGACCACAACACGTTCACCCAGTTGTCCTCTGAATCATTCAGATGTTCATTGGCAAACTTCAGACGGGCATGTATATGTGCTTTCTTGAGCAGGGGGACCTTGCGGGCGCTGCAGGATTTCAGTCCTTCACGGCATAGTGTGTTACCAATTGTTTTCTTGATGACAATGGTCCCAGCTGCCTTGAGATCATTGACAAGATCCTCCTGTGTAGTTCTGGGCTGATTCCTCACCGTTTTCATGATCATTGCAACTCCACGAGGTGAGATCTTGCATGGAGCCCCAGGCTGAGGGAGATTGACAGTTCTTTTGTGTTTCTTCCATTTGCGAATAATCACAGAAACTGTTGTCACCTTCTCACCAAGCTGCTTGGCGGTGGTCTTGTAGCCCATTCCAGCCTTGTGTAGGTCTACAATCTTGTCCCTGACATCCTTGGAGAGCTCTTTGGTCTTGGCCATGGTGGAGAGTTTGGAATCTGATTGATTGATTGCTTCTGTGGACAGGTATCTTTTATACAGGTAAGAAACTGAGATTAGGAGCACTCCCTTTAAGAGTGTGCTCCTAATCTCCGTTCGTTACCTGTATGAAAGACACCTGGGAGCCAGAAATCTTTTTGATTGAGAAGGGGTCAAATACTTATTTCCCTCATTAAAATGCAAATCAATTTATAACATTTTTGACATGCATTTTTCTTAATATTTTTGTTGTTATTCTGTCTCTCACTGTTCAAATAAACCTACCATTAAAATTATAGACTGATAATTTCTTTGTCAGTGGGCAAACGTACAAAATCAGCAGGGGATCAAATACTTTTTTCCCTCACTGTAGACGTCCTAAGAGGAAGTTATGGCTTTCACATTTGCACCTGGTTCTCTCTCTCTCTCGCTATCTCTCTTTCTTTCTCTCTAAATCTCTCTCGCTATCTCTGTCTCTATCTCTCTCTCTCTATATATACAGTTGAAGTCGGAAGTTTACATACACCTTAGCCAAATATATTTAAACTCAGTTTTTCACAATTCCTGACATTTAATCCTAGTTAAAATGCCCTGTCTTAGGTCAGTTAGGATCACCACTTTATTTTAAGAATGTGAAATGTCAGAATAATAGTAGAGAATTTTTTTTATTTCAGCTTTTATTTCTTTCATCACATTCCCAGTGGGTCAGAAGTTTACATACACTCAATTAGTGTTTGGTAGCATTACCTTTAAATTGTTTAACTTGGGTCAAACGTTTCGGGTAGCCTTCCACAAGCTTCTCACAATAAGTTGGGTGAATTTTGTCCCATTCCTCCTGACAGAGCTGGTGTAAGTGAGTCAGGTTTGTAGGCCTCCTTGCTCGCACACGCTTTTTCAGTTCTGCCCACAAATGTTCTATGGGATTGAGGTCAGGGCTTTGTGATGGCCACTCCAATACCTTGACTTTGTTGTCCTTAAGCCATTTTGCCACAACTTTGGAAGTATGCTTGGGGTCATATATCCACATAATTTTCCTGTCTCATGATGCCATCTATTTTGTGAAGTGCACCAGTCCCTCCTGCAGCAAAGCACCCCCACAACATGATGCTGCCATCCCCGTGCTTCACGGTTGGGATGGTGTTCTTCGGCTTGCAAGCCTCCCCCTTTTTCTTCCAAACATAACGATGCTCATTATGGTCAAACAATTCTATTTTTGTTTCATCAGACCAGAGGACATTTCTCCAAAAAGTATGACCTTTGTCCCCATGTGCAGTTGCAAACCGTAGTCTGGCTTTTTTATGGCGGTTTTGGAGCAGTGGCTTCTTCCTTGCTGAGCGGCCTTTCAGGTTATGTCGATATAGGACTCGTTTTCCTGTTGATATAGATACTTTTGTACCTGTTTCCTCCAGTATCTTCAGACATCCTTTGCTGTTATTCTGGAATTGATTTGCACTTTTCGCACCAAAGTACGTTCATCTCTAGGAGACAGAATGCATCTCCTTCCTGAGCGGTATGACGGCTGCGTGGTCCCATGGTGTTTATACTTGCGTACTATTGTTTGTACAGATGAACATGGTACCTTCAGGCGTTTGGAAATTGCTCCCAAGGATGAACCAGACTTGTGGAGGTCTACAATTTTTTTCTGAGGTCTTGGCTGATTTCTTTTGATTTTCCCATGATGTCAAGCAAAGAGGCACTGATTTTGAAGGTAGGCCTTGAAATACATCCACAGGTACACCTCCAATTGACTCAAATGATGTCAATTAGCCTATCAGAAGCTTCTAAAGCCATGACATAATTTTCTGGAATTTTCCAAGCTGTTTAAAGGCACAGTCAACTCATTGTATGTAAACTTCTGAGCCACTGGAAATGTGATACAGTGAATTATAAGTGAAATAATCTGTCTGTAAACAATTGTTGGAAAAATTACTTGTGTCATGCACAAAGTAGATGTCCTAACCGACTTGCTGAAACTATAGTTTGTTAACAGGAAATGTGTGGAGTGGTTGAAAAACGAGTTTTAATGACTCCAACCTAAGTGTATGTAAACTTCCGACTTCAACTGTATATATCTCGCTATCTCTCTCTCTTTATCTTTCTCATTATCTCTCTCTCTAAATCTCTCTCGCTTTCTCTCTCTTTCTCTCTCTCGCTCTCTCTTTATCTCTCGCTATCTCTCTTTCTTTCTCTCTAAATCTTTCTCGCTATCGGTCTCTGTCTCTCTCTGTCTCTCTCTCTCTCTCTCTCCGTCTCTCTCTCCTTTCTCTCTCTCTCTCTCTCTCTCTCTCTCTCTCTCTCTCTCTCTCTCTCTGACTCTCTCTCTCTCTCTGACTCTCTCTCCCTCTGACTCTCTTTCTCTCTCTTTCTCTCTATCTGTCTCGCTATATCTCGCTACCTCTCTCTCTTTCTCTCTATCTCTCTCTCTCTTTATCTCTCTACTTCATCTGTTCACTTTCTTGTTCTCCATTTTTGGGAAGGGGGGATGGGACCGTCGTAGAGGGTAGGGATTATTTGAGGGAATTAATAAATCAAACAGCGATGGACATCTGAGTACTGTTGTACTCAGCTCTTGTAGTCGAGAGAACTGTTAGGCATTCACCCAGGGCTTATTCAATACTATGGTTTGAGCCCTGAATTCTGATTGGCTGAAAGCCATGGTATATCAGACCGTATACCACGGGTATGACAACATTTATTTTACTGCTCTAACTACATTGGGAACCAGTTTATAATAGCAATAAGGCTCCTCATGGATTTGTGATATATGGCCAATATACCACAGCTGAGGGCTGTGTCCAGGCACTCTGCGTTGCGTCATGCTTAAGAACAGTCCTTAGCCGTGGTATATTGGACTTATACAACACCTCTTCGAGCGTTATTGCTTAATCTTTCATTCCCACTGTCAGTGACTTTTATCTGTCTATTTCTACATTCTCTGATCTACATTTTATCTGTCTATTTCTACATTCTCTCATCTACATTTTAGCTGTATATTTTTACATTCTCTCATCTACATTTTATCTGTGTATTTCTACGTTCTCTCATTACACTTTATTTGTTTATTTCTACATTCTCTAATCTCTATTTTATCTGTCTATTTCTACATTCTCTGATCTACATTTTATCTGTCTATTTTTACATTTCCTCAGCTCAACAGTCCTCCCTCCATCCTTCTGTATCGCTTGATCTTGAGATGCATGAGCAATAATTTTCTCTCTCTCTCTCTCTCTCTCTCTCTCTCTCTCTCTCTCTCTCTCTCTCTCTCTCTCTCTCTCTCTCTCTCTCTCTCTCTCTCTCTCTCTCTCTGACTCTCTCTCTCTCTGACTCTCTCTCTCTCTCTGACTCTCTCTCTCCCTCTGACTCTCTCTTTCTCTCTCTCTCTCTCTCTCTCTCTCTCTCTCTCTCTCTCTCTCTCGCTCTCGCTCTCGCTCTCGCTCTCGCTCTCGCTCTGACTCTCCCTCTCCCTCTCCCTCTGACTCTCTCTTTCTCTCTCTCTCTCTCTCTCTCTCTCTCTCTCTCTCTCTCTCTCTCTCTCTCTCTCTCTCTCTCTCCCTCTCTCTCCCTCTAACTCTCTCTCTTTCTCTCTCCCCCCTTTCTCTTTCAGGTGAAGCCTCTTCTGCCTTCATTGTCCATCAGCGGGTTGATTTGATATTCATATGGTGGCTGTGTAATTTCCACACGGAGAGGAAGAGAGGGAGAAACGGGTTGTAGGTCCTTCTCTCTCTACTCATCCTGTCTTCCTCTCCTCCACATGGAAATCACACAGCCACCATTTGCTCTCTTCCTCTCCCTCTCTTCCTCTCTTTTCCATCTAACAGGCCCCTGGCCCCTCTCACCTCCTACTGTGCTGATCACCTCTCTCTCTCTCTCTGTCTTGCTCTCCGTTCGCTCGCCACTCACTCCTCATTGTCTCTCCAGGTGTGAGACAAGCAGGCATGCATGCACACACACTCGCTTATGCTCTCTCTCACACACACACATACACACACACACACACACACACACACACACACACACACACACACACACACACACACACACACACACACACACACACACACACACACACACACACACACACACACACACACACACACACACACACACACACACACACTGCTCGCCTCTCGCTCCTCTCCTGGCCATTCAATCATCAGCCATTCTAGTCATGAAAGAAAGGTCCAACCGGGAGAGTTTTCACTCAGGTCCAGTTGATCTGGTTGAGAGAGGGCCTTCATCCTTCCTTTCCTTTCTCTTGTATTTCTTGTCCTCATACTCAGCCACTTTTCTTGAGGGTAATGCAGGATAAAGCTCCATCCAGTTGCTGTCAGTTTGCTAGAAGTTTCTGTCTACTCTGAGGACACTAGTACTTCTTCCTTTGACAAGGTTCAATTGATTTTTAATCTCTGCTCTTGACTGCAAGCGGCTCCTTTGTCCAATTTTAAAACTTTAGTGAGGTTGGGAGTAACATAAACTTCAGAGAACAAAATCCATTTTGAACAACAGCAGCACAGATCCAGAGCAACTTGTCTTGATCCACCTTCATTGTGTGGATATATGTCGCTATATTCTTTATGCAATACAGACTAGTTGTCTTGCCAGCCATTGTAATGCCAGTGTCTGTGTAATCAGTGATGTCTGTGCCCTGACATTTTCAAGTGGCATTATGGGCTGTGTGTGTGTGTGTGTGTGTGTGTGTGTGTGTGTGTGTGTGTGTGTGTGTGTGTGTGTGTGTGTGTGTGTGTGTGTGTGTGTGTGTGTGTGTGTGTGTGTGTGTGTGTGTGTGTGTGTGTGTGTGTGTGTGTGTGTGTGTGTGTGTGTGTGTGCGCGCGACACGTCACACAGATGTGACCCAGATCATGACGATGAATACTAATACATCCTGTTTCCTGTCTAAAGATGTGGGCGGTCCCTCCCCATGGTGGAGATGAAAAGAGAGGAGAAGATGACAGAGGGAGGGAGGAGTGGGGAGGAGAGGGGAGGGGTGTAGAGGAGGGGTGTAGAGGAGTGGGGAGGAGAGGAGTGTGGCGGGGAGAGGGGAGGAGTGGAGGGGAGGGGTATGGAGGAGAGAAGAGGAGTGTGGAGGGGAGGAGAGGAGAGGAGTGTGGAGGGGAGGGGAGGAGAAGAGTGCGGAAGAGAGGGAAAGGAAGGAGAGGAGAGCCTCTGATCTCTCCTTCTTCTCCTCTCCTCTCATGTTTAGTCTTGATTTAATCGTAGTCTTTTGATCCCAAGGCCTCTCAGTCGAATCAGACAGGACAGGCTGTGCTGCCGGTGGACGGGCGGTAAGGCGGGTAGACAAGGCGGATGTCTGAAACATGTTAGCTATAGCTCACCCCTGTGGTCGCCTCCTTCCTCCCACACTGACCGTTTCACGCCAACACTCCGCTCGCTCTCTGGGCTCCAGTCACAGCGGGACACAATATCAAATGATTAATTTAATCTGGCTGTTCAATACACACACATACATACACACACACACACACACACACACACACACACACACACACACACGCCTGGAACAGATGTCAATCACTGCTGCCACACTCACTAATTTTGACCAGAGACCTATGGACTCTAGTGCACTATATAGGGAATAGGGTGCCATTTCTGACCTACATCAGCCCAGGGTGCAGAGGCTGCTGGCTGCCTGCTAGATGAATCAAGAGGTTACCAGCCTGCCTGAGCCTCTCTTCATGTTCACACCTCATTACCAGCCTGGGAGAAAGACCTGACATGTTGTCATCTGTTGGCAAGAGCCACTTAGGAGGAGAGAGCAGAGAGAAGCTGTGGTCTGGCGGGGGACATGGATGTGAGGAGAGCCAGCAAGCCTTTCCTGCCCGCAAAAAAACCATTTAGTATTCATTCTGGAGGGCCTCACACAGACACACGCAGACACACACACGCCTCACAAATGCAGTTATGCACAAACACACTTGGAACAAATCACAACTTTTAACTTTTTCATTTAAAATAGATTTTGCAGCTCTTAGTTCAGATGTCACTTATTGCCAAAGGAGCCTAAGCAGTGCTATCGATGTCTCTGTTTAAACATACTTTCCCCACGTCATTATCTCCTATGTATTGTTTTTTCTTGGTAGTTAGAATGATAAGAACTGCTTATGTCATTAATTGAATCAATAGGATGTTATATCTGTGCTCCTCAGAGTAACACATTGGGAAGAATGGTGTGCATTAGTATCGCATTAGAAAATATATATACACTACCATTCAAAAGTTTGGGGTCAATTAGGAATGTCATTGTTTTTGAAAGAAAAGCACATATTTTGTCCATTAAAATAACATCAGATTGATCAGAAATATAGTGTAGACATTGTTAATGTTGTAAATTACTATTGTAGCTGGAAACGGCAGTTCTTTTAATGGAATATCTACATAGGCGTACAGAGGCCCATTATCAGCAACCATCACTTCTGTGTTCCAATGGTACGTTGTGTTAGCTAATCCAAGTTTATAATTTTAAAAGGCTAAATGATCATTAGAAAACCCTTTTTGCAATTATGTTAGCACAGCTGAAGACTGTTGTACTGGTTAAAGAAGCAATACAACTGGCCTTCTTTAGACTAGTTGAGTATCTGGAGCATCAGCATTTGTGGGTTCACAGAACAGCGCAAAATGGCTCTAATGTAAGGGTGTTTAACTGGCGACAGAGAAGTCAGACGCAGGAGAGAAATAACTGTGTTTCCAAAGGCGCAGTTTATTTACAAAATAAAACCACCGGAAAACAGAATAATACAGATCAACGGGTAACAGAACCCGACGCATACACCAGTACAGTACAGACGTACACATACACTTACAATAAACAATCACCGACAAGGACATGAGGGGAAACAGAGGGTTAAATACACAACATGTAATTGATGGGATTGAAACCAGGTGTGATGGAAGACAAGACAAAACCAATGGAAAATGAAAAATGGATCAGCGATGGCTAGAAGGCCGGTGACGTCGACCGCCGAAAACCGCTCGAACAAGGAGAGGGAACAACTTCGGCGGAAGTCGTGACATCTAACCAGAATAGAAAGAGGGGTGGGAGGCCCCGGTGCACAACTGAGCAAGAGAACAAGTACATTAGTGTCTAGTTTGAGAAACAGATGCCTTACAAGTCCTCAACTGGCAGCTTCATTAAATAGTACCCGCAAAACACCAGTCTCAATGTCAACAGTGAAGAGGCGACTCCGGGATGCTGGCCTTCTAGGCAGAGTTCCTCTGTCCAGTGTCTGTGTTCTTTTGCCCATCTTAATCTTTTATTTTTGTTGGCCAGTCTGTGATATGGCTTTTTCTTTGCAACTCTGCCTGAGCAAAGTATTGAAATATTGAAATATATTTACCTTTATTTAACAGAGACAGAGGTGTTTTGTAGTTATAAGAGGTGTCACCATTGCTACATTGCTGGTCAGATGTGGCTGGATTAGAAATATAGAAATATGGGCTTCGTGCCAAATGGAACCCTATTACCTATGTAGTAGACTACAGGGCCCTGGTCTAAAGTAGTGCACTATATAGGGAATAGGGTGCCATTTGGGACGAAGCCCTGTCATCTGTCTGGGGAAACAGCACCAGTCTGAGAGACCTACAGCAGAACTATAATAGGAGCATTACTATTGATCTCCAACATGGTCTCTGTCTCGTCTTTGGATCTTTTTCGGAGGCACCACTCTGCTGAAAACTCTAATTTATCTGCTGAGAGGGAGGCCAAGGCCACGTATTCACAAAACGTCTCAGAGTCGGAGTACTGGATCAGGTACCCCCCCAGCATAGCCTTTAATCACATTCGTTATCTAAAAAGTCCAAACTGATCCTAGATCAGAACTTCTACTCTGAGTTGCTGTTTGAAAAGGTGCCCTGGTTCCCCCTGTTCATTTCTTATAGATTTTATTTAAGAACAAATTCTTATTTACAATGATGGCCTACCCCGGCGTTGCTGGGCCAATTGTGTGCCTCCCTATGGGACTCCGAATCACAGGCAGATGTGATACAGCCTGGAATGAAAACCAGGGACCAGGGACTGTAGTGACGCCTCTTGCACTGAGATGCAGTGCCTTAGACCGCTGGGTCACTCGACAACACAGCTACTGTTGTGGAATACAAGTACAATCGTATATGCCTTTAATGTTTTTAATTACAATTCAAAAAACACCAAACTGATCCTAGATCGGCTTCTACTCAGTGACTCTTTATGAAAACTGACCCAGTAACTCCCACTGACCCTTCTTCATCATATTCAGTAAAGTAGCAGAGAAACAACTAAAGAACAGAAGAATTCCCAACACCGAGTCTTGTATAGAACTAATATATGCAGCCAGACTGTGTGTGGTGCCTGCTATCCCAGTTAGTGGCTAATTATTTGCCAAGGGAAATATGACCATTTGTTCAGAGAGAGATCGTTGTTAGTTTGTTTCTAAGCTTACTTTAGGGAATCATCTTAGAAGGTGTTGTGTGTGTTCCCCTTGAAGAGCTGTCTAATCTTCAACAAATACAACTGTATCAATCTGTGCTTGGCTGGAAACCCATGTTTTTATTACTCAATATTCCCCAAACACCACGTACTAAACAAATGACAGACAGGGAGTTCTGTGTGTGTGTGTGTGTGTGTGTGTGTGTGTGTGTGTGTGTGTGTGTGTGTGTGTGTGTGTGTGTGTGTGTGTGTGTGTGTGTGTGTGTGTGTGTGTGTGTGTGTGTGTGTGTGTGTGTGTGTGTGTGTGTGTGTGTGTGTGTTGAGATGTAATAATGACTTTACTCTGGTGCTGGCTGGTAATTGAAGCAACCTGTGATTGGGGTTCAGTTGCTGCCATCTTGGTGTGTGTGTGTGTGTGTGTGTGTGTGTGTGTGTGTGTGTGTGTGTGTGTGTGTGTGTGTGTGTGTGTGTGTGTGTGTGAGATGGCTCTATCTCGCTGTGTTGGGTAGACATGTCATCATCAGCTGCTGCTTTTAAGGAGATGCCACTTCAAGACAAACACACACACCTAAAGAGGACACTTCAGAGATGCTATGAGAGCCTTATTTCATTCCGGTCCCGACGTCGGACCCAGGCGGTATTTCAGAGTAGAGTGGACTTGAAGTGTTGTTATGTTGTGTGGTCTCCTTACCTGGTTTCTTCTCTGTTATTGCTGTCGTAATTCACTCTGTCTCTCTCTCTCTTTTTATCTTTCTCTTATTTTTTCTCTCTCTCATTTTATATCTCTCTCTCTCTCCTCCATCTAATAGCTTCCCTCATTACATTTTTTTCTGTGTTTTTTCTTGACTCTGTAATGATATCATGTAAAAGTGGGATTATTATGTTACATCTATTATTATGGGACATCTATTATTATGGGACATATATTGTTATGGGACATCTATTGTCATGGGACATCTATTATTATGGGACATCTATTGTTATGGGACATCTATTTATTATGGGACATCTATTATTATGGGACATATATTGTCATGGGACATCTATTGTTATGGGACATCTATTATAATGTTACATCTATTATTATGTGACATCTATTATTATGTGACATCTATTATTATGGGACATCTATTATCATGGGACATCTATTATTATGGGACATCTATTATAATATTACATCTATTATCATGGGATATCTATTATTATGGGACATCTATTATTATGGGACATCTACTATCATGGGACATCTATCATGGGACACATATTATTATGGGACATCTATTATTATGGGACATCTATTTATTATGGGACATCTATTATGTTACATCTATTATTATGGGGCATCTATTATCATGGGGCATCTATTATAATGTTACATCTATTATTCGGGGACATATTATTATCATGGGACATCTATTATCATGGTAGCCTAATGGTTAGAGCATTGGGCCATTAACCGGAAGGTTCCTGAATCGAATCCCCGAGCTGACAAGGTAAAAATCTGTTGTTCTGCTCCTGAGCAAGGCAATTAACCCACTGTTCCTGGTGCGCCGTGGATGTCGATTAAGGCAGCGCCCCGCACCTCTCTGATTCAGAGGGGTTGGGTTAAATGAGGAAGATGCATTCAGTTGGACAACTGACTAGGTATCCCCCTTTCCCTGTTATTATGGGACATCTATTATAATGTTACATCTATTATTATGGGACATCTATTATAATGTTACATCTATTATTATGGGACATCTATTATAATGTTACATCTATTATTATGGGACATAATAATATTATGGGACATCACCAATGCTTTCAGTTTCACACATCACATCTCTAAGACGAGATTGGGAATAAGACAGAGAGATAGAGGTTGGAGGGAAGTGAAGAGGAGGAGGGGGGGAAGTAGACAGAGAGATAGAGGTTGGAGGGAAGTGAAGAGGAGGAGGGGGGGAAGTAGACAGAGAGATAGAGGTTGGAGGGAAGTGAAGAGGAGGAGGGGGGGAAGTAGACAGAGAGATAGAGGTTGGAGGGAAGTGAAGAGGAGGAGGGGGGGAAGTAGACAGAGAGATAGAGGTTGGAGGGAAGTGAAGAGGAGGAGGGGGGGAAGTAGACAGACGAGATAGAGGTTGGAGGGAAGTGAAGAGGAGGAGGGGGGGAAGTAGACAGAGAGATAGAGGTTGGAGGGAAGTGAAGAGGAGGAGGGGGGGAAGTAGACAGAGAGATAGAGGTTGGAGGGAATTGAAGAGGAGGAGGGGGGGAAGTAGACAGAGAGATAGAGGTTGGAGGGAAGTGAAGAGGAGGAGGGGGGGAAGTAGACAGAGAGATAGAGGTTGGAGGGAAGTGAAGAGGAGGAGGGGGGGAAGTAGACAGAGAGATAGAGGTTGGAGGGAAGTGAAGAGGAGGAGGGGGGGAAGTAGACAGACCAGACAATATGTTTAGCAAGATAAATGATGGGTCTGTCTTACTGAAAACGGCCATACAGAGATAAATGATGGGTCTGTCTTACTGAAAACGGCCATACAGAGATAAATGATGGGTCTGTCTTACTGAAAACGGCCATACAGAGATAAATGATGGGTCTGTCTTACTGAAAACGGCCATACAGAGATAAATGATGGGTCTGTCTTACTGAAAACGGCCATACAGAGATAAATGATGGGTCTGTCTTACTGAAAACGGCCATACAAAGATAAATGATGGGTCTGTCTTACTGAAAACGGCCATACAAAGCAAGACTGTTTAAGAGAACTGATGACAAAGTAAATAACTTTTTACTAAATCCACAATACAGCTATTGTTGTGGAATACAAGTACACTCTTATTGTAAATTATAATATGCTGAAATTATAGAGAAAGACAGGCAGTGCCTCTCCAGCATTACTCATGTAATAAATAATGTTGCCGTATTTTCCAACCACAAGCTTTTGAGATGATAGATGCTGTATCTACAACATAATGCACCTGAGAGCTGTACACACTACTGAGCCAAACCAAGCTGTACTGAGCCAAACCAAGCTGTACTGAGCCAAACCAAGCTGTACTGAGCCAAACCAAGCTGTACTGAGCCAAACCAAGCTGTACTGAGCCAAACCAAGCTGTACTGAGCCAAACCAAGCTGTACTGAACCAAACCAAGCTGTACTGAACCAAACCAAGCTGTACTGAGCCAAACCAAGCTGTACTGAACCAAACCAAGCTGTACTGAGCCAAACCAAGCTGTACTGAACCAAACCAAGCTGTACTGAGCCAAACCAATCTGTACTGAGCCAAACCAAGCTGTACTGAGCCAAACCAAGCTGTACTGAGCCAAACCAAGCTGTACCAAGCTGGCCTGGTTATACCATAGCTGCTGGAGCCGTGATGAAAAGTGTATTCCTGTACCTAAACAGACCTACTGCTACTGGGAAAGGGTATTCCTGTACCTAAACAGACCTACTGCTTGTGTGAAGAGGGTATTCCTGTACCTAAACAGACCTACTGCTACTGAGAAAGGGTATTCCTGTACCTAAACAGACCTACTGCTTGTGTGAAGAGGGTATTCCTGTACCTAAACAGACCTACTGCTTGTGTGAAAGGGTATTCCTGTACCTAAACAGACCTACTGCTTGTGTGAAGAGGGTATTCCTGTACCTAAACAGACCTACTGCTACTGAGAAAGGGTATTCCTGTACCTAAACAGACCTACTGCTTGTGTGAAGAGGGTATTCCTGTACCTAAACAGACCTACTGCTTGTGTGAAGAGGGTAGTCCTGTACCTAAACAGACCTACTGCTTGTGTGAAGAGGGTATTCCTGTACCTAAACAGACCTACTGCTACTGGGAAAGGGTATTCCTGTACCTAAACAGACCTACAGCTTGTGTGAAGAGGGTATTCCTGTACCTAAACAGACCTACTGCTTGTGTGAAAGGGTATTCCTGTATTCCTGCTTGAGAGCATATACTGTATATGCCAGGTAAATGATAACATCATTAGGTAGATACAGTAGATGACAGACTGCATCCCTCACAGCCATTATATAAATCATTGGTACCCAGGCACACCTTAATGGGATATGAATTTATTTTAAATTGACCTCCATCTCATCTGATCCATACTGGAAATCATCTATTTTCTGTGCCAAAAGTTTTTTATAGATTAAAATCGGGTTTATTTGAAATATCTTCATAGTTTTTATAACTCCTTACTCATGATGGTAAATTGTGTGTACCCCTTTAAGAGCGTCCAGCGAATGTCTTTAGTTTTGACCGGTTTGGGCTACAGATGAGTGTTTTTCTGCATTGTAAAGGCGTAAACACTGACACAAACCCATGCTACATTTGTTTATATGGCAGAGGCTGTGGTATACATTAGGTAAGGCCAGAGCCATATATTAAGAAATAAATGATTGGCTGAGCCTAATCAGACTTGCCTGTGATAATGGTTTTAAAAATGGAAAAAAGTACAAATGTACAAATGACTTTGCTCGTGATGCTCGCCCCTCAAATGATACAATTCCATGGAGGCGGTTCAGAGGAGGACGGCTCATAATAAGGGCTGGAACGGAGCAAATGGAATGGCATCCAACACCTAGAACCCATGTGTTTGGTACCCTTCCACTGATGCCGCTCCAGCCATTACCACGAGGCCGTCTTTCCCAGTTAAGGTGCCACCAACCTCCTGTGATACAATTACAGTGCCTTGCAAAAGTATTCATCCCCCTTGGAGTTTTTCCTATTTTGTTGCATTACAACCTGTAATTTAAATAGATTTTTATTTGGATTTCTTGGAACAGACATACACAAAATAGTCCAAATTGGTCAAGTGAAATGTTTCAAAAAATTCAAAAAAATAAAAAACTGAAAAGTGGTGCGTGCATATGTATTCACCCCCTTTGCTATTAATCCCCTAAATAAGATCTGGTGCAACCAATTACCTTCCAAAGTCACATAATTAGTTAAATAAAGTCCACCTGTGTGCAATCTAAGTGTCACATGATCTCAGTATATACACCTGTTCTGAAAGGCCCCAGAGTCTGCAACACCACTAAGCAAGGGGCACCACCAAGCAAGCAGCACCATGAAGAAGGAGCTCTCCAAACAAGTCAGGGACAAAGTTGTGGAGAAGTACAGATCAGGGTTGGGTTATAAAAACATATAAGAAACTTTGAACATCCCACAGAGCACCATTAAATCCATTATTGAAAAATGGAAAGAATATGGCACCACAACAAACCTGCCAAGAGAGGACCGCCCACCAAAACTCACAGACCAGGCAAGGAGGGCATTAATCAGAGAGACAACAAAGAGACCAAAGATAACCCTGAAGCAGCTGCAAAGCTCCACAGCCGAAATTGGAGTATCTGTTCATAGGACCACTTTAAGCTGTACACTCCACAGAGCTGGGATTTACAGAAGAGTGTCCAGAAAAAAAGCCATTGCTTGAAGAAGAAAATAAGCAAACACGTTTGGTGTTTGCCAAAAGGCATGTGGGAGACTCCCCAAACATATGGAATAAGGTACTCTGGTCAGATGAGACTAAAATTGAGCTTTTTGGCCATCAAGGAAAACGATATGTCTGGCGCAAACGCAACACCTCTCATCACCCAGAGAACACCATCCCCACAGTGAAGCAGGACAATTGCCCAAAGCATACCGCTAAAGCAACACTCGAATGGTTTAAGGGGAAACATTTAAATGTCTTGGAATGGCCTAGTCAAAGCCGAGACCTCAATCCAATTGAGATTCTGTGGTATGACATACAATTGCTGTACATCAGCGGAACCCATCCAACTTGAAGAAGCTGGAGCAGTTTTGCCTTGAAGAATGGGCAAAAATCCAAGTGGCATGATGTGCCAAGCTTATAGAGACATATCCCAAGAGACTTGCAGCTGTAATTGCTGCAAAAGGTGGTTCTACAAAGTATTGACTTTGGGGGGTGAATAGTTAAGCACACTCAAGTGTTCAGTTTTTTTGGCTTATTTCTTGTTTGTTTCACAATAAAAAATATTCTGCATCTTCAAAGTGGTAGGCATGTTGTGTAAATCAAATGATACAAACCCCCCCAAAAATCTATTTTAATTCCAGGTTGTAAGGCAACAAAAATAGGTAAAATACCAAGGGGGGTGAATACTTTCGCAAGCCACTGTATAACAAAAGCCTGAGCACTGTCAAGCCCTGGCCATAGAGAGGTTTTTATTCTCTATTTTGGTTAGGCCAGGGTGTGACTAGGATGGGCATTCTAGTTTCTTTATTTCTATGTTTTCTATTTCTTTGTTTTTGGCCGAGTGTGGTTCCCAATCAGAGGCAGCTGTCTATCGTTGTCTCTGATTGGGAATCATACTTAGGCAGTCCTTTTTCCCTCTTTCATTTGTGGGTTCTTATTTTTGCATTGGTAGTTATTTTCTGTTTAGTATCTGTTTACCTGACAGAACCGTTCGCTTTCGTTTTTTTACTTTGTTTGAGTGTTTTTGATATTAAATAAAATCATGAACACTTACCACGCTGCTCTTTTGTCCACTATTCCTGACGACGACGAGCGTTACAAGCACACTGGACTTAAAACAGTGATACAGATGTAACCATGTGCCAGTTGATGTTTCATCTGACCATCACTTGTGCTCCCAAGTCGAAATTCCATGTTCATTTCCACAGGTCACATTTGTAAGTGAGTGTTCAAAACAATTATCAAGATTAGGAAAAGTTTTGTGGCGCACCTGAGAGTTCCTCAAGGCGCAGCGTTTGGGAACTACCCAAAAAATCCAGTTGAATCAACGTTGTTTCCACATCATTTCAACACAAAAGTTCAATGCGATGACGTTGAATCAACTGATTGGATTTGGGGGAAAAAGTAATCAATTTAAGGAAATGATCATTCTTTTCATATTTAAGCTACATCCAATGACATGCTGAATTCTCTGTTCAGATTTCACGTTAGTTTGAACCCAGTGGGCTCCAGGACAGAGTTTGGGAAACCTTTCTTGGTGATCATTGGAGAAGAATGTGTTCTCTCCTTGACCTTTCTCAAATCAAATCACATTTTATTGGTCACATACACATATTTAGCAGATGTTATTGCGGGTCTAGTGAAATGCTTGTGTTCCTAGCTCCAACAGTGCAGTAATATCTAACAATTCACAACAATATACACAAATCTAAAAGTAAAATAATGGAATTAAGAAATATATAAATATTAGGATGAGCAATGTCAGAGTGGCATTGACTAAATACAGTAGAAATTTAATACTCTTTAATACTCCCTCACGACGCCAGGTCAGCGGAGTCAATCACCACCTTCCGGAGACACCTGAAACCCCACCTCTTTAAGGAATACCTAGGATAGGATAAAGTAATCCTCCTAACCCCCCCCTCCCCCTTAAAAGAGTTAGATGCACTATTGTAAAGTGGTTGTTCCACTGGATATCATAAGGTGAATGCACCAATTTGTAAGTCGCTCTGGATAAGAGCGTCTGCTAAATGACTTAAATGTAAATGTAAATACAGTATATACATATGAGATGAGTAAAGCAGTATGTAAACATTATTAAAGTGACTAGTGTTCCATTATTAAAGTGACCAGGGATTCCATGTCTATGTATAGAGGGCAGCAGCCTCTAAGGTGCAGGGTTGAGTAACATTATTAAAGTGGCCAGTGATTCCATGTCTATGTATATGGGGCAGCAGCCTCTAAGGTGGAGGGTGGAGTAACATTATTAAAGTGACCAGTGATTCCATGTCTATGTATAGAGGGCAGCAGCCTCTAAGGTGGAGGGTGGAGTAACATTATTAAAGTGGCCAGTGATTCCATGTCTATGTATAGAGGGCAGCAGCCTCTAAGGTGCAGGGTTGAGTAACCGGGTGGTAGCTGGCTAGTGATGGCTATTTAACAGTCTGATGGCCTTGAGATAGAAGCTGTTTTTCAGTCTCTTGGTCCCAGCTTTGATGCACCTGTACTGACCTCGCCTTCTGGATGATCGCAGGGTGAACAGGTCGTGGCTCGGGTGGTTGTTGTCCTTGATGATCTTTATGGCCTTTCTGTGACATCGGGTGGTGTAGGTGTCCTGGAGAGCAGGCAGTTTGCCCCCGGTGATGTGTTGGGCAGACACCACCCTCTGGAGAGCAGGCAGTTTGCCCCCGGTGATGTGTTGGGCAGACACCACCACCCTCTGGAGAGCCCTGCGGTGCGTACCAGGCGGTGATACAGCCCGACAAGATGCTCTCAATTGTGCATTTATGAAAGTTTGTGAGGGTCTTAGGGGCCAAGCCAAATTTATTCAGCCTCCTGAGGTTGAAGAGGCGCTGTTGCACCTTCTTCACCACGCTGTCTGTGTGGGTGGACCCTTTCAGATCGTCAGTGATGTGTACGCCGAGGAACTTGAAGCTTTCCACTTCTCCACTGCGGTCCCGTCAGTGTGGAAAGGGGAGTGCTCCCTCTGCTGTTTCCTGAAGTCCACCCAAACCCAGACCCATCAGGATCATTACACTAGATGGAGAAAACGATTGACATGAATTCAACAGGAAGAAGGTAGTCTACTCATCATTAGAAATCACATATTTAGAAATGTAACATTTGCAAAAATATTTCAAGAAGCAGCAGAGGGGACAGAACTAATACTGTTAAGTTAAAAAAATTAATATATATATATATATAATTGGCTGCAGCTGTTTTGTTATTTCCTCCAGTAAGTAGCTGCACAGAGACAGGTGAATATAACCTGGATGATTGCCCATTGCCAACACCACACACCATGCAGGAGGACTTTCCCACATGAAAAAATACTAAAGTTTACTATAGAATACTACAGTACTTACTATAGAATTATTTAGTCAACTGTAGCATACTATACCACACTGTAGTATCCCTCGATCATGTGTAATACGTACTATAGTATATCAGAGTATGCTGTAGAATACTATAGTAAATATGACAGTAATGTCCACAAAAACACTACCGTTTTTTAACTGTAGTAATACTACAGTATTTTAATTTGCATATACCCTACCATTCCCCTCCCTATAGCTCAATTTGTCCCACCCATAGGTTAGGAAGTATAGACCCGTATGTTGTGTTCCCTACAGGTTATGGAAAAGAGCAGCAGCTCTGTCCAACCTACAGTTTTTACTAATTTACTCTCTTGTAGGTTTTCCTCAGTGAGAAAGCCCTCACTTCTGAGTCAATGAAGGCACAGTGATAACGAAATGTTGGTCATAAAACAAGAACACTATAGTAAATATACTAGAGTAATGATCGCGAAAACACTACAGTAAATACCACAGTCCGCAAAAAAAACTACAGTGAATAATATAGTATTGATACCATAGTATACTATAGTATTTTTTTCATGTGGGCTGGTATACTCTGTAATGGTGCTGACGGTTAATGCATAGAAAGTCTTTGAAAAGTGAGCAGTGAAGTGTTTCATGTCTACCAGACAGAGACTTTCAAAGACTGTCCCCTTCTCATTTCACTGTCGTGTGTGTGTGTGTGTGTGTGTGTGTGTGTGTGTGTGTGTGTGTGTGTGTGTGTGTGTGTGTGTGTGTGTGTGTGTGTGTGTGTGTGTGTGTGTGTGTGTGTGTGTGTGTGTGTGTGTGTGTGTGACATACAGAAGGAAGGGAGCCCGGGGGTACGAGACCACAGTGTTTTCAAAGATTGCACTTTATTACAGTGCAGAAGATTGGTCTGGACAAGGATCACTACTTCTCTCTCCGCCTCCCTCTCTTTTTCTCTTTATCATTCTGTCTCTCTCTACCTCTCTGTCTCTTTCTCTCTCTCTGTCACTCTCTTTCTCACTCAACTTTTTCCCTCTGCCTCTCTTTCGTCTCTCTCTGTCTCTGCCTCTGTCTCTGTCTCTCTGTCTCTGTCTCTCTCTCTCTTTCTCTCTCTCGCTCTCTCTCTGTGTCTCTGTCTCTCTTTCTCTGTCTCTGTCTCTCTCTCTCTTTCTCTCTCTCGCTCTCTCTCTCTCTCTTTCATCTCTCTCTCTTTCTTTCTCTCTCTCGCTCTCTCTCTCTTTCATCTCTCTCTCTGTCTCTCTCTCTCTCTCTCTCTCTCTGTCTCTGTCTCTGTCTCTCTTTCTCTGTCTCTGTCTCTCTCAATCTTTCGTCTCTCTCTCTCTCTCTGTCTCTGTCTCTGTCTCTGTCTCTGTCTTTGTCTCTCTCTCTCTCTTTCGTCTCTCTCTCTCTCTCTCTCTCTCTCTCTCTCTCTCTCTCTCTCTCTCTCTCTCTCTCTCTCTCTCCCTCTCTTTCATCTCTCTCTCTATCTCTGTCTCCCTCTTTTTATTTCTCTCTCTCTCAATCCTCATATCCCCGACAGACAGTCAGAGCTATTATCCCGATGGCTAAGATTAAATATAAAAGAAAATAAATAAATAAGGCTGGCATGATAAATGGTGAAAGTTATCTTATTAAAACTGGAGAGAGAGCAGAACATTCACACTGGTGGGAGGAGAGAGCAGGAGAGGAGGGTAGGAGAGGAATGGGAGAAGGGGAAGAGGGAAGGAGAGGAGAGGAGGGGAGGAGAGGATCCACTCAACCTGTTGGCCCCTGTGTGTATGTGTGTGCGGGAATATTGTTATTCCATATTGTTTCTCCTATCTGTATTGTGAATGTTGTTGTTGATATATGTAGTATTGGAAACATTGATGTCAATAATGCATCTCTACAGAGTGGGAGAAAACCAAGTGCTCAGTCATGCGTCACTTGCATTATCCAGACCATCACCATCTGTCAGTCTCTGGCTCATCAGCATAGCTTCAGACTTAATGAGGCCTCTCTTTCCATCCAAACAAGCAAAGACTATATGCAGTCCATTTTGTTGTGGTTGGCATTGACGGCACATCTTCGAGACTGATTTAATGACCTTTCTCTCCTCAGTTATTTATATATGCTAAGCAACCGCTCAGGTTGTTGCCCAGACATTAATATGTGTGTTAAATAACCTCTCAAACCTTGGCTAGGCTAGGCTAGGCTAGGGAAATAGGGAAGGGCAGAGAGATGAGGCTTGGGAAATAGAGAAGGGCAGAGAGATGAGGGTAGGCTAGGCTAGGGAAATAGGGAAGGGCAGAGAGTTGAGGGTAAGCTAGGCTAGGGAAATAGGGAAGGACAGAGAGATGAGGGTAGGCTAGGCTAGGGCAATAGGGAAGGGCAGAGAGATGAGGCTAGGCTAGGGAAATAGGGAAGGGCAGAGAGATGAGGCTAGGCTAGAGAAATAGGGAAGAGCAGAGAGATGAGGCTAGGCTAGGCTAGAGAAATAGGGAAGGGTAGAGAGATGAGGCTAGGCTAGGGAAATAGGGAAGGGCAGAGAGATGAGGCTAGGCTAGGCTAGAGAAATAGGGAATGGCAGAGAGATGAGGCTAGGCTAGGCTAGAGAAATAGGGAAGGGCAGAGAGATAAGGCTAGGCTAGGGAAATAAGGAAGGGCAGAGAGATGAGGCTAGGCTAGGCTAGAGAAATAGGGAATGGCAGAGAGATGAGGCTAGGCTAGAGAAATAGGGAAGGGCAGAGAGATGAGGCTAGGCTAGAGAAATAGGGAAGGGCAGAGAGATGAGGCTAGGCTAGAGAAATAGGGAATGGCAGAGAGATGAGGCTAGAGAAATAGGGAATGGCAGAGAGATGAGGCTGGCTAGAGAAATAGGGAATGGCAGAGAGATGAGGCTAGGCTAGAGAAATAGGGAAGGGCAGAGAGATAAGGCTAGGCTAGGGAAATAGGGAAGGGCAGAGAGATGAGGCTAGGCTAGGCTAGAGAAATAGGGAATGGCAGAGAGATGAGGCTAGGCTAGAGAAATAGGGAATGGCAGAGAGATGAGGCTAGGCTAGAGAAATAGGGAATGGCAGAGAGATGAGGCTAGGCTAGAGAAATAGGGAAGGGCAGAGAGATGAGGCTAGGCTAGAGAAATAGGGAAGGGCAGAGAGATGAGGCTAGGCTAGAGAAATAGGGAATGGCAGAGAGATGAGGCTAGAGAAATAGGGAATGGCAGAGAGATGAGGCTGGCTAGAGAAATAGGGAAGGGCAGAGAGATCAGGCTAGGCTAGAGGAATAGGGAATGGCAGAGAGATAAGGCTAGGCTAGGGAAATAGGGAAGGGCAGAGAGATGAGGCTAGGCTAGGGAAATAGGGAAGGGCAGAGAGATGAGGCTAGGCTAGGCTAGAGAAATAGGGAATGGCAGAGAGATGAGGCTAGGCTAGAGAAATAGGGAATGGCAGAGAGATGAGGCTAGGCTAGAGAAATAGGGAATGGCAGAGAGATGAGGCTAGGCTAGAGAAATAGGGAAGGGCAGAGAGATGAGGCTAGGCTAGAGAAATAGGGAAGGGCAGAGAGATGAGGCTAGGCTAGAGAAATAGGGAATGGCAGAGAGATGAGGCTAGAGAAATAGGGAATGGCAGAGAGATGAGGCTGGCTAGAGAAATAGGGAAGGGCAGAGAGATCAGGCTAGGCTAGAGGAATAGGGAATGGCAGAGAGATCAGGCTAGGCTAGATAAATAGGGAATGGCAGAGAGATGAGGCTAGGCTAGATAAATAGGGAATGGCAGAGAGATGAGGCTAGGCTAGAGAAATAGGGAAGGGCAGAGAGATGAGGCTAGGCTAGAGAAATAGGGAATGGCAGAGAGATGAGGCTAGAGAAATAGGGAATGGCAGAGAGATGAGGCTGGCTAGAGAAATAGGGAAGGGCAGAGAGATCAGGCTAGGCTAGAGGAATAGGGAATGGCAGAGAGATCAGGCTAGGCTAGAGAAATAGGGAATGGCAGAGAGATGAGGCTAGAGAAATAGGGAATGGCAGAGAGATGAGGCTGGGGGAATAGGGAAGGTCAGAGAGAGGTTGAGTTTTGTTGTGTTGTATTTTCAAAGCTTGGCTAGACAGGCTGTAGATGTAAATGAGTGTTTGTTCAAAGCAGGAACACCTGGTCAAACTAAGGCCGTGTCGATCTCCTTTTCAATTACAGTATATGGACAACAGGTTCTCCAGAAAATACATAGGCCTGATGTTTGTGCTGTTGAATGCTTTGGCATACTTCGTGTGCAATGGAAGTTTCAACCAGATGGTCTTTGTCAGGTCAACGTCATTTGAGTTGAATGTAATACAGTGTTTTTGTACTCTGTACATGGAGAATATCTATCTCATGCCAAAATAAAAAATAAATACATTTCAGAGATATTATCATGCCTGTTATCCATCATCTAGCCGTTTCTAGCTTAGGGTTCTGAGACGGTGTCATTCCACACAGATCAGACAGAGTAATCATTCCGGGCATCGCTAGGGTCAGACCGAGGTCAGATATTGAATAACTCATCTCTCTAGCAAATTACATTTATTTCAACAATCATAATTACATTTCTGACATCACTATCAGAATCTATCAAATGTATTTATAAAGCCCTGTTTTACATCAGCCGATGTCACAAAGTGCTATACAGAAACCCAGCCTAAAACCCCAAACAGCAAGCAATGCAGATGTAGAAGCATTGTAGAATAAATGTGGACCGTATCTAAATGATCCTGATTCCCAAATGGCACCCTATAGCCTTTATTGGCTATTGGCTATTGGCTATTGGGTATTGGCTATTGGGTATTGGCTATTGGGTATTGGCTATTGGGTATTGGCTAATGGGTATTGGCTATTGGCTATTGGGTATTGGCTATTGGGTATTGGCTATTGGGTATTGGCTATTGGGTTTTGGGTATTGGGTATTGGCTATTGGGTATTGGCTATTGGGTATTGGCTATTGGGTTCCTTGCTATTGGGTATTGGGTTTTGGGTATTGGGTATTGGGTATTGGGTATTGGGTATTGGGTATTGGGTGCCAAATGGGGGGCATACTTCAAGATATTGATGTTAAAGTTATATGAAAACAGCTTTGGTAAATGCAATGGGGGCAACATTAAAATGACTCAAGGCTACAACTGCAATGAGCTTAAACATTCGGAACGGATTGAAAAATAGACTTAAAAGAGGATAGAGTACAGAGCCTACGGCTGTTACGGTGACCGTAGGTGGTCACGAGCCATGATGGCACTCAAATTCCATGTGACCGCTTGGTCACGGTAATTAGGCTTCTCCAAGCTCTGATGCTGCTGCTGGTCATTTGGAGCCTACCAAACTTGCTAACTGCCTGGTACTCAGCACTCTATTGTCCCTCTAATCACTCTGACATCAATGCAAATGTTCGAAAATCGAATCAAACACTTCATGAGCGCCCATGAGCTCATGTTGCGCAACATTTCTATAGGCTATTAAAAAGAGGAGGATCCCATCAGCTTTCTATAGGCTAGGCCTACTATATTTATTTCTCTATTTTTCTAATATTAAGTACATTGCTTGTCTTTACAACAGGAGGAAAACCTACCTGGCTGACATGAAAATGAACCACGGGAAAAGCATTCTCCATTCGCTATTTAACTGCATAGATTACATGTATTTTCTCCCCTGCCACTGTTTCAAAACATCAACAGTGAAGAGGCGACTCCGGAATGCTGGCCTTCTAGGCAGAGTTGCAAAGAAATAGCCATATCTCAGACTGGCTAATAAAAAGAACAAATCAAGATGGGCAAAAGAACACAGACACTGGACAGAGGAACTCTGCCTAGAAGGCCAGCATCCCGGAGTCGCCTCTTCACTGTTGACGTTGAGACTTGTGTTTTGCGGGTACTATTTAATGAAGCTGCCAGTTGAGGACTTGTGAGGCGTCTGTTTCTCAAATTAGACACTCTAATGTACATGTCCTCTTGCTCAGTTGTGCACCGGGACCTCCCACTCCTCTTTTTATTCTGGTTAGTGCCAGTTTGCGCTGTTCTGGGAAGGGAGTAGTACACAGCATTGTACGAGATCTTCAGTTTCTTGGCAATTTCTTGCATGGAATAGCCTTCATTTCTCAGAACAAGAATAGACTGATGAGTTTCAGAAGAAAGGTCTTTGTTTCAGGCCATTTTGAGCCTGTAATCGAACACACAAATGCTGATGCTCCAGGTACTTAACTAGTCTAAAGAAGGCCAGTTGTATTGCTTCTTTAATCAGAACAACAGTTTTCAGCTGTGCCAACATAATTGCTTAATAAGTTTTCTAATGATACATAATACATAATAAGTTTTCTAATGATCAATTAGCCTTTTAAAATGATAAACTTGGATTAGCTAACACAACGTGCAATTGAAACACAGGAGTGATGGTTGCTGATAATGGGTCTCTGACCGCCTATGTAGATCTTCCATAAAAAATCTGCCGTTTCCAGCTACAATAGTCATTTAAAACGTTAACAATGTCTACACTGTATTTCTGATCAATTTGATGTTATTTTAATGGACAAAAAATGTGTTTTCTTTCAAAAACAAGGACATTTCTAAGTGACTCTAAACTTTTGAACATTAGTGTATTTTTCGCACAGAATAGAATAGGTCAACTTTTGTACAATGGGGGATAGTATATTGACATAGGTTAGTGCTTTTGCTGGATGTTAGGCCTACTCATCTTGTTGGCTGACGAAAAGCACATGTGGATAGTTCTTCCAATATCTTCAATATGCACCTCGGAATTGGATAAGGACACGCTCAGCTGTGTCCCCGATATGTCTGTCTTCACTTGTAGCCTGTGAGAAAGACCCGATCACTTGACATGCATTGATTAATAAGAATTGAGCCATCTGTGAGAGCAATGTCAGTAAGAGGTGCTTCAGAGCACCAACCCGGGAAAAGGGAATTATAAATATTATATTCAGCCCAAGGGCACAACAGCCACTGGCCGCAAAGGGGATGGATTTTTTTAGGAGGCATTACGGCCACACGAAGGGGATGCCACTGGAAAATTTGAGGCATTATCAAGTGCTTGTCAAATTGTGAATGAGAGACTGATGAAGTGTGTACAGCCTGTGTAAATAACACAGCAGAGATGATTCCTTTTCATGCAACTTTAAAAAAAATCATCCTTAGTCATGTCATGCAGCCTTAGAATGTATTAAAAAAGTTGTGATACGTTTGTATCACAACTTAAAGTTGCATTAGTAACTCTAAATGAAGCATATAGGAGTACCTGTTTCTTTGTTAACTGCTCAACACAGAATAGCCGCATGTGGGCACTCCCTCAAATCGCTTAGAGAAAATGTCAGTTCTATTTTATTCAGCTATGTTCAATTGTATTCTTCATATAAAATAATACCACGGAATTCTAAGCAAATCTTGTTTGCTAAATGAACTAGTGTAGCCCACAGCCATGTGGCATAGCTAGTTCAGGGCCTAACATAAGGACAACTCAGAGTATGCTATGCTGTTCTTCTGAAATAGACTACATTTTCTTCATATCGTGTTTCTTTAGACCTGTCGAAAATAAATAATGGATTTCTTTGTGATGGTGTTAGGCTATATTACACGGATGTATTACTTTTTCAAATGTAGATGTTTCAAACGTCTGCATCAGTGGCTTGTAGGCTGCGTGGAAGCCAAGAGATGCTAAATGTGTTTATGTTAATTAATGGTTAATTACCTTGGGACCGGCAGTTATTTGCTTGACAATCACCGGCTTACAAAACGTCATGACCGCCATAGCCTTAATAGAGCCCAAAGGGTACCTGAGTAACACCCCTATCTATGGTAGGCCATGCCTATAGTACCACAACACTGCACTACAAGAATCCATACCCCAGATCAGGCAAAATAAAATCAGTTGAGGGGTTGCATTGGCCCTCAGACCGTATGTTGGCGAGGTCTATCACAAATACTACACTTCAAGATGCCATATTCTCCTAGAGCAATGGTCACAATGCTGTCTTCCCCAAACCACCACATCTTTGTCACTGCAAAAAACAACCCTCACCAGAGCTCCCCCAGCTAGCGCTGTTTGATATCCTCACCAGAGCTCACCAGAGCTTCCCCAGCTAGCCCAGCGCTAACTGGGGGAGCTCTGATGAGAATATCAAACAGCGCAAACTGGGGGAGCTCTGGTGAGGATATCAAACACTAGTTATATCACCATCTCTACCCTACAGTAGTTATATCACCATCTCTACCCTACAGTAGTTATATCACCATCTCTACCCTACAGTAGTTATATCACCATCTCTGCCCTGCAGTAGTTATATCACCATCTCTACCCAACAGTAGTTATATCACCATCTCTGCCCTGCAGTAGTTATATCACCATCTCTACCATACAGTAGTTATATCACCATCTCTACCCTACAGTAGTTATATCACCATCTCTACCCTACAGTAGTTATATCACCATCTCTACCCCACAGTAGTTATATCACCATCTCTATCCTACAGTAGTTATATCACCATCTCTATCCTACAGTAGTTTAGTAGTTTGGCTTGTAGCAAAGGAAGTAATACTGTATTTCTAAGCATGTCTATGTCGACAGAGCATCAGCTGTAGATATAATACTGTCCATCAGCTGTAGATATAATACTGTATATCAGCTGTAGATATAATACTGTCCATCAGCTGTAGATATAATACTGTCCATCAGCTGTAGATATAATACTGTATATCAGCTGTAGATATAATACTGTCCATCAGCTGTAGATATAATACTGTCCATCAGCTGTAGATATAATACTGTATATCAGCTGTAGATATAATACTGTCCATCAGCTGTAGATTTAATACTGTCCATCAGCTGTAGATATAATACTGTCCATCATCTGTAGATATAATACTGTATATCAGCTGTAGATATAATAC